>NC_134831.1:189476025-189597105 GCF_004210375.1 Tachypleus tridentatus | reverse complement strand
TTATTCCTGTACATTGTATTCATGGCACAAAAACCTTTAATTGAGGAAAGAGATCAGTTGTACAATTATGTATTAACAATTTTGGTTATATTGAGTGATGTGTGACGATAAGCTACAACTAACTTCTGTTTAATGGTATCACTCTTTAATGAATGATATTACTAAGATAATAACGGATGTTATGATAGTTAACAATTAAGTGAGTTCTCGTCATAGGAAACACAGATTATATTGGTTAATTACAGATGAGTTAAATGTTTATTATATAACATCATAGTTCAGCGGTAACGAAAATTATGATAGTTACACGAGGATGGGAAGTCCTGTTGTAAATCAGAGGGTTTATTCTCAATTATATCAACAGTGAAAATTCAACTTCTTTAAAATGAAAAAATAAAATAACAGACATATTAAATTATTTTTGAAACTTATAATGATGAATAATCCTCAGAATACATGTAACAATCTAAAGATTCATACCATTTATAACAAGGAGGAAAGGAACTATAATACAGGTTACGTCAAATAATACATTCTTCAAACGTTAACACTCTTCCGTTTGGATACTGATTTTCTAAATGTGATGTAACTAATTACTAGTCTTTGAAATAAAAATAGAATATGTGCAGAATTTTTAAGAAAATCAAAAGTACACTCAATCATGATCTGTGTACAGTGAGTCTTGTTTCATTTATTTATAAAATCAAAAGTACACTCAATCATGATCTGTGTACAGTGAGTCTTGTTTCATTTATTTATCATTAGATTGTTTTTTTAATTTTTCGCAAAGTTATACGAGGGTTGTCTGTGCTAGTCGTCCCTAATTTAGCAGTGTAAAATTAGAGGAAAGGCAGCTAGTCATCAGTACCCACCGACAACTCTTGGGCTACTCTTTCACCAACGAATAGTGGGATTGACCGGCTGAAAGGGTGAGCATGTTCGGTGTGACGGTTACGTAGTACTAAGCTGAAAAACATCATATAGAAAATTAGTTTAAGTCGGTCAATTTTTAGGGTCTTATAACAAGAACAAAATGTTGTATAATTTCCTTGTACGTTATTTTCAAGCTAAATTTGACATATTAGCATCTAATATTGTTCTTGAAATAGTGCAATTTTTGAAATATGCCTTTCAAGGAAATATAACAGTATAAGTAGATAAAATCTCATGCTAATAACCTTAAAAAGTCTGTACAGCGAAGAAAGGATTACTGCTAAAATAAAGATAAGGTTAGAAAAGGTAATTTTTAATATGCCAACCAAGCCCTAGCTATTAACCCAGCCAAAGAAATGTCTGGTATTCTGGCTGGATGGAAGTAAAACTATAGTAGAGATACCAGTATATGTCGATAGATATCTCTAAGAAACTCTATAAAATGGAAAGACCTAAAGTCCAGTCACTCTAGAGACTTATTACCAGAAAAGCTATGGCATAGTTATAATTATTTTAAATTAAAAACTATGAAGCAGGAATTGGAGCACCAAAAGGTAAGGAAACAAGATAGGAATCTGCTGGATAACATTACAACATTTGGTGACGTTTGACACAAAGCAACCTCGAAGTTGGTATGGCTATCGTTCTGCCTATTCCTACTTTATGTTTTAATTTCAACTTTCATCCACTTAAAGACTTTCGTTGCATTTTATCAGTAGCTAATAATTTTAAAATTTCCAAAAAAAAGATTAGTTTCGACATTCTTCTTTTGGCTCACTCCTTACCAATCAAATAGCTGTAATGTCTTCCAGGAGTAAAGAATGATTCCCTGTCTCACTTCCGACATCAAACACCTCTTTATGATGTAAAGCAGTTCATTAGCGTCACGTAATTTGATTGCATACACATATCTGTACTTGGTTGCAGAAACAAAGTTTACAACAGAGAAAATTAACTACATACAGATTTCATTTCGTTTGAGCAATCACAAAGTTAAAAAAAAACTGGAATGAACAGAGAGATTGCATTATCCACTTTGCGGTTGTACTGTGCCATAAACCATCAAGTGTTCTAACGTTAACCCGCCTATTTCTACCTTGTTTTTAATTTTAGTGATCTCATTTATATTTCCTGAATTTTTTTTTATTATTTGTCTTACATTTATAAAATTTAATACTATGTGTATTGATTTTTTCCTCTTTCACTTCATACATAATATAAGAGTCAGCTCCCTAAACACATCGATTGTATAGTGTACAAAGCATTGAATATTTTACATGTTACGATCATCTAACGTTCATCTATTATTGAAAAGTAATTCGTGTTTCATCCGGTTCTTAACATTTTTAAAGGAACACCAGATTTCTTTAAGAAAGCAAAGTTCAAGGGGCAATGATAATATTTTTACACTAGAATTATGGTTTTTGTAAATTATTACTAGTTACTACAATTAAACAATTACACTATACACTGTCCATAAGCACACAGAATAGATTTAGATTTACACTGACGTTACTGATGAAGTTCTTGTATTGTCACCTAGACCGAAAGAAGAAGAAAAGTTAACAATTGGATGAATTGGTCACTTTCTAGTTTGGTATCTTAGCAATGGTTATTGCCTTGTTTTGTGGTTTGCTGAGTAGATAAACAAGTAATAAAGAGTGGAAATCATATTTTAAAGTAAAACTCTCTGCCACTGATGATTTTAGTATGCATATTTGCACTATGCCTATTGAGTACGTTAGTCATTCTTACATATAGAATGTACTGACTCTATAATGGAGAAGTGGTTTATATTGTGACATTGTACTACATGTTTCGACAGACTAATGTATCCTCAAAAACAAATTACTTCATTATGTTTATAAATTGTTATTTCCAACGTATATTAGCGTAATATATTACCTTTCTCAAATTTATTTGTCTGATCATTAACGTAGCAGTAAGACACTTGTATGAGTTTCAACTCTCTTTCGTTGCCTGCCAGGTTTCCTCTAGATGGAGTCAAATGCGATTTTACTAAAAACAAAATAATTTGTACAAGTTTGTGTATTTTGAATTTAGCGCAAAGCTACACGAGGGCTATCTGCATTAGCCGTTCCTAATTTTGCAGTGTAAGGCTAGAGAAAAGGCAAATAAACATCATCACCCACCGCTAACTCTTGAGCTATTCTTTTACCAACGAGTAGTGGGATTGACCGTAACTTTCTAACGCTTCCACGGCTGAAAGGGCGAGCATATTTAGTGTAAAGGGGATTCGAACCCGCGACTATCAGATTACGAGTCGAGTGCCTCAACCACCTGGCCATGCGGGATCATTTTCATCAGAATTCAAAATGCATAACTCTTCAACTCGCGTTTACGTGTTTTATGTCAGATTCAACAGAAAGTAGTTGTTGTTGTTGTTTTGAATTAAGCACAAGCTACACAATGGGCTATTTGTGCTCTGCCCACCACGGGTATCGAAACCCGGATTTTAGCGTTGTTAGTCCGCAGACATACCGCTGAGCCCCTGGAGGGCACAGAAAGTAGTAAATAACACTTTGTAAGCAATGTTTCAACTTATCATTGTAATGTTATTTATTTTATTCGTGGAAATACCATTAGGTTTTATGGTAAATTCAACAACTGTGTATTGAAGTAATGCAAACTATTCATAATGTTTAATGCCTGAAAAATATCACTGTTATTTACTGTTTGATAAACCAGTTTTTATCATTTATGATTATGTGAGTAAAATGAAGAAACTATTTTCAGTTGAATGTTTTAGTGACACAAATTTTTAAAGTATGTTTTAAATTTTTTTGAAGAAGTTTATCAAGGCGTAATGAGAAAATCATATGATTACTTATTCATTGATTTGAAACAGCAAACGTCTGAACGTTTATACCGCAGGATATTGATATTTCAATGAGCATATAATCATCTATTATCACGAATGTGGATGTGACGTAACTAGAAGGACTTTGTTAGAAGGAAGGTTTGTTTGTTTGTTTGGAAATTTCGCACAAAGCTACTCGAGGGCTACCTGTGCTAGCCGTCCCTAATTTAGCAGTGTAAGACTAGAGGGAAGGCAGCTAGTCATCACCACCCACCGCCAACTCTTGGGCTACTCTTTACCAATGAATAGTGGGATTGACCGTCACATTATACACCCCACGGCTGGAGGGCGAGCATGTTTAGCGCGACGCGGGCGCGAACCCGCGACCCTCGGATTACGAGTCGCACGCCTTACGGCCATGCCGGGCCTAGAAGGAAGGACTACACGTAACTAAAGGTCAAACATTCACATATTTAGTAACTGGATATATAGATATATTTTTGTTTAACTATTTACTCATGTGTATCAACGTGTTATTTTAAATATGCATGGGTTACTCAACACAAGGATACGAAATCTTCGGCATTCATCAAAGCCTTCAACCGAATTTTAAAACAGGGTCGAAAACTTCGAAACTTCAAACTGTCGTTAACACAAAATTCACTAACTGTCTGTTTCAACACTATCTTCATTAAAAAAAGGCACTAATTTTTAGTACATATAACAAAAGAAAGCCATCTCTAGTGGAAAGATTTAATAACACTCTTAGAACTAGAATGTAACGCCAGTTTACTCCTTATGGAACTTACATGTAACTGTATAACTGTACTGCAAAAATATAGTCAGCGCATGTGATAAGTCTTATCATAGCAGCATTGAAATGATATTAGCAGAAGTCAACCATTTTAATCATTCAACAAACTACCCATCAAAGTGAAACTTCGATTCAAGACAGGTAATCATGTATGCATTAATAAAATGAAATATCAGTTTAAGAACAATATCGTAGAAATACTAAATAAACGCTTTAAGAAGTTGAATAATTTATGCTATAAAGTTCCTAAGTGACATATGTATTGTAGAAGAAATGTCATCTGATTAATGTAAAACAAAATGTTTGGAAAAATGGAAAGGGTATCATCGTAAACATAAAGGCTTCATCCCTCAAACAAATCTGAATCGCCTGTCATCATAACTGTAAACCATAACTTTAGTTTTATTATTCACACCCCACCAATGTTGCTTTTCTTAACAGTATTGCTTTGTGTATTTCATATTTTAATTTTTATTATTTTCAATTTAAGTTTTCATTATTATACTTTCATTAAAAATATTATTTTGCAATATTTGCTTAATATGCGTAGCTACGACTAGCCTATATCTTCTAAGTTGGTTGCATACAGTAAGATGATATTGGGTTTATGGCTGAAAATATCGCCAAGATAAAGAGTATCCAACTGTTTAAATAACACGTTCTAATATTTATATAAAGGAACAGAAGTACTGTATATTTGACAAGCTTTATGCGTTATCAGGCTGAATGTTAGTCTCACAATTTTTATATAAATAAATTTATAGTATTATTCAGCATACATTTCCTGTGTTAAATACATGGTTCTAGTAACAGAATTTCCCTATGACGCATAACAAAGTAATAGTATAAGACATAAATTGTTTGATAAATCTCTCACATCAGGTAATTTCTGTAGGAGAATTAGTTAACTCCTTACGTTCCATCCAATAATCAGTACATTCATTTACAGCTATTATTTATAGGGATGTTATTATAGCAAAGTTAAATTTAGTTATCAGCTCTGTACACTTAGGAGAATAGAGCCTTACGTTTTAATATTGTAAATCCGACGACACACGCTGTCACATCGGTGAACTAACTATTGTCAAGTGAACCAGCGGAGTTTCATTGTTTCCTGGTAAAACAACTTAAAGAAATTTCTGAAAGTTTCTGTTTTTTTCCAAGATTTAAATACTTAGATTAAAAATTTATCAAATATAAGAGTTCAAAAATAGAACTTAGTTTTAGAAATACGTCTAATGATATATTTCTTGTTCATACAGTTCAAGCTGAAGGTTTTTAATTTTTTTCTACGAATAATATACACATGTGGTCTTCTCAGGTAGGATATAAGGGTGTGAGATAATTATATGTTGAATTTACCAGTTGGGAACTCCTCATACTAACCAAGGAAACACGGTAGATGGAATTGAGTTAAACAAACTTGGTTTTTGTATCAAAATTGCGAGTGTTGTACATAATGTTTCTTCAGAGAATTGTGTTTTAAACAAATCCAGTTTGTATTTAAAAGCCTGTTATTATTATTAAAAGTGTAATAACGATTTAGATTATGATTATTTTTACTAATTGTAGCATTATTTATTATAACTGTATCTTTGAGCTCAATGATGCCTTTTCAGAAACAGCTGACTTAGTTTGCCAGTGCGTCACGTAGCCACAAAATATTTTTTTAATATAAAATGTAAAGTCTCTAACAATAGATAATGCCTTTCCTGGACCTTGAATAATTAGTATTTTGTAATCAACATTTTTTGAAAGAAAAAGCATATCATTATAAAATATGTTTACGTATTTAGTGTTGCATTAGCTTCATGTTGCTACGAACTTTGTAAAAGAATTTCGTTCATTGAATAGGTTTAGTCTTTGGCATACAATGTATATCGTGTATTTCTTTGGTGTATTTAATTGACGATGCTTAGAATATTCAGTTTTTTTGATAATTTGATCAAACCGGATATTTATCCAACAGAAGCATTAACTTTCTGCAACTCAAGGTGTGTACAACACCATAAGATAAAAAGATGAACTCACTATTTGTATGTGGCTGTGCTTCGATAAGAAGTAAAACTCTAATACTATTTTAAAAGTTACAATGAAAGATATGTGAGTAAGATTTCTTCCACTTTAAAATACATCGTCACACACATCAACACATCAATGACAGTATTCAGGAAAAGAAAATAACTTTTTTATTCAACTAAAGGTACGTACATCTTATACGTCAGACAGGCTGGTTGAAGGTTAATGTCTCACATAGTTTACTTGTTTCTAGTAGAAGGAGAAACAACTGTTCTGGCCCAAACCACATGTGACTGACTGCCTGAGGTCGAAGTTAGAGTCGTTCGTAGTTGAGTATATCCTGTTTATGTACACCATCTAGCCAAAGACAGAAAACAAGTAGAAAATGTCAAATATTTAACCTTCATAGTTAGTTTTCAATGCTATGCAGATATAATATCTTCACAGCAAAAAAAAATATGTATTTTTTTTTTTAGCTAAGTTCCACCATGTTCAGAAGTTTAAGCATCCGACCTGGAAAACTTCTATTGCAAGAAATATATCTAGATATAATACCTACAAAGATATGTCTGGATAAAATAGTTACTAAGATATACCTACATAAAATATCTACTATCTTGATCTTTTTCCACAACTGACAATTTCTGAACCTTTATTTAGTTATTTTTTTCAGTTTTCTATTTTTTTCTGCAGTTTCTGCATGAAGGTTAGTACATTAATGTTCAAAAGATCTTCGAAGGCATGAATATCTATATACTCTTTGAAACATGAAGAAATTTCAAACATTTTGCAGAAATGTATACCATAGAATAGCGACGTAAGTGTAACCACACACAACAAACTTGGTCTGTTTATAAATTCAGTTATTCTTAGAATTTCTTTTCTCTTATTTTTTATCACGTATCACTTCCCAGGGGCAAAGCGACATGTCTGCGGACTTGTAAATTTTTCGTCTTCATCTTTCTTGTTTTTTTTTCATTTTTTTGCTCTACTCCCGCATTTTTTAAATTTTCTTTTGGTTTCTTCTCTTGGTCCTGTCCTATAATTCATCATACAAGCAGTAGTAATACATAATATATTCATAAACCTATTTCATCATAAGCATAGTACAGCAATTATATATACCGTATATCACATGTTTGTTTCTTCAAATTTCACGAGTGATATCTGCGTTAGGAGTGATAAACTAGAGAGAAAGTAGTATAGTTAATCAAAATCACCCACCTACAATTCTTGGACAATACTATACCATTGAATGGCGGAATTAACCGTCATACTATAAATCCTTGCCACTAAAATGATGATCATGTTCTGTGACAGGTATTCGAACCAGAGAAACGTTGTTTGGGAAGTGATCACCGTAAACACCAAGTCGAGTATACTTCGCAAAATCTGATATGTATTGTTAAAAATTATAAAATGATAAAACTTATACATTTTTCTATAAACAAATGGCGATAAATTCCGAGTAGAAAGTGTCACTAATATCCAAAAAATAAACTGATAACTTATATAAAGATAAATATTTCAGCCACTAAAACAAGCTGTTTTGTACAATTCTAAGGGTTGTTTTACCACTAAGCCTTAAATATACTTTTGTAAAGTTCATTAGTAAACCTAATCATTTAGAAAGTTATTTTTAACATATTAATTTCTCTAACAGATACAACATCAAGCAGTAGGTAGGTAACAAAATCGACATTAGCCAAGTTCTGAACATTACATTGTTTTACGGTAAGAAATGCTTTAAGTTGAAATTTTCTAAGACCTTAAAAGCTTACTTGATCTTAGTTTAAATATATGTTTTAATATAAAATAATATTTGATAATAGTATGCAGAGAAACTTTACAAAGCTTCTTAGTTTTAAATTCTATATTAAACATTTTAACCTTGTTAGCATAATGAGAGTTTTTAATCTTTCGCTTAATTGGCGAAAGATAATTTTCTAACATTTTTTTAATGCTAGAAATATTTCATGATACTTTTTCTAAAGGAGAATAAGAAATCATTAAGTCGCGATACAATTTTACAGATTTAAAATATTTCTGGATAAATAAACAAATGATTTACAACAGGTTTCATTAAAATACCTCAAATGTTTTATTTCTGTGTTTTACATAAAATAAAAAATATTATAAAGTGAATAATGTTGTTCCCATCTCTTGAAAGTTAGTTTTGTTACACATATATTGTGTTCATTTAAAGATGTTAAATACAAAGTGAAATAGGAATCACAAACCAATAACAGATAAGTATTAAATGATTGTAATACGTAAAATATTAAATACTTTGTACAATATACGATTGGTAAATTTATGAAACCAGACCACATTTTATGAATGAAGTAAAGGGGTGAAAAATTCAATTCACGTTATATTAAATCCTGTTACACACTTTCTTAGCTATCTTAAAAAAACACGAAAGTTTATTCAAAGCAATATTTGAGATGTGTATTTTTATTTGAAAAAGCTGCTTGTCTACTAGTAAAATTTTATACTCTAATAGAAAAATAGCAATTTTAAATATGTGGAAATACATTTTCATAAAATGCCTATCAAAAATTGATAAATAATGTAAGTAGGCTGGGTATAATCTACGTATGACTATGAAAAAATGTAAAGAATTGGAACTATTTCAACCAGTATAGTTATTTTGGCCGAATATTTTCATTCTTAGATAAAATACAATAATTATTCAGCTTTATTCTAATAAGACCAATACATATTTATATAATATTTTTAAAATATACATAATTAATTTTTTATTTCACTGGTACTCATGAAGTGTAATTATAGACATTCTGTTGTCATCGTCTGCTAACACATGCGTTGGTTCAGTGTTATTTTTCAACCTAATCACTGTTACGATAAACGTCATTGTTATTTTGTTATTAGAATTTAATTTCATTGAATATCTGAACAAATTCACGATATTGTAGTAAACTATTAGCGTATAAAGTTCCTAAGTCTATATAACTATACATATTAAAAAGTTCGGCGATTAAGAAATCATCCTATAAGAGAGAGTTAACTAAGCTAGATCTGCTTATAAAGTCACACTTTTGTTTTATTTTAGGTATACTAATTCCCAATACAGTTGTTAAGTTCTATGATGTGTTTTACAGTTTGCATTTACAGAAAAATGTCCAGAACGTATGAAACATAACAGTTTCTGTGATGAATTAATTCAAACTGATTAAATAGTCGGATGCGGCATTGCTTAAAGAAAAACACACGCGCAACTTCTGTTGGTATTTTTTCTTATTGTGTTTATTTGTGTTTGTATAGCTTAATCCCTTGTTTTCTTATATAGTCTCATAATTGTCAATGTTTTTTTAAATAAGAGTTATTAAGAGTGAATGTGATTTCCATGGGTAATATGCTATTTTCTGTTTATGCAATGCTATTGTCTGTTTGGCAGCTTTTTCAAATACTCTGTGATTATTTGACAATTCTTATCTATATGACATCGGTTTGCGGTTGTTTAACATATTTGAAGACCATACCAAAAAGAAGTCCTAAACAGGACAGGAAACGCCCACCAAGAGGACTCAGTAGTGAGTTGCACGGCCGTCATTGCGAATAACTTTAAAAATTCGCTTTGGTATGGTCGATATAAGCGTTTGCAGAAGGCTGGCTGGAATGTTATTCCCAGTGGTGAAGACGGCTTTACGAAGATCATGAACTGTTTGGAATTGACGTCCACTTCTATAGACTTCCCTTGCCATCTACCCCCAAACATTTTCAATGGGGTTCAGTTCGGGCGAACACGCTGGATGGTCCAAAAGAATCACGTTATTTGCTACGAAAAAGTCCTTTGTCCTGCGAACATTGTCGATTGCAGCTTTGTCCTGCTGAAATAGCCAGTCATTTTCACACAAGCGAGGGCCTTTAGATAATAAGCATGCTCTCTTCAACATGCCAATGTAGCCAGCTGCTGTTGACGCCCCTATATAACCTAAAACTCCATTGTTCCATGGTAGTAGCAAGCACCCCAGATCATGATGGAATCTCCTTCACTGTGTCGTGTAGAAAATATCTCCGGTGGGATATCCTTTTCGTGCCAATAACGTTGGAAGCCATATGAAACAACTAGGTTAAATTTTTTCTCATATCAGATATATGACAGATAGAATTTTGAATGAATATTTTTAGTGTTTAAGGTCTGTGTTATACAATAGTTTATGAAGGCAATAATCACTACAACGTCCCTCACTGGTACAGCAGTAAGTCTACGGATTTACAACACAAAAATAAGTGGTTCAATTCCCCTCGATGGACTCAGCAGATAGCCCGATGAGGGTTTAGTACAAGAACCCACAGTAAAACAACAAATAATCCTGATATTAGTTTATCGTTTAGAAGTTTTTTGTCTGATACTTAAAGACATTTATAATTTTTCCTAAAACGTATTTAAATAATCATAAAATTAATAATAATCACATTTGAAGTTTTGTTACCCAAAAGTAAAAAAAAATATTTTTTTTAGTTTACATTAGATTATTATAATTCTATTGTATTTTGCAATTTATAGAAACAAAGGATCTAAAGTAAATAATATAAGTTTTTGTGAATTAGCAACATTGTTTATAGAAGATATATTCAACTTGTTGGCAGTAAATTTCATAATAAACAGTTAGCACACAGTCCACTTGTTTTAAAATATACTCTTCAAAAAAAGAAACGCAAAAGGCAAAATTTGAGACATATTGTTAACAAGTTTATTCCGGGTAGTTTTGTATGACATGTGTGAAACTTTGCACATTCACTGCTGAACATCCAAAGTCTGCAAAGACGAAGTTCACGCTCACTAGTTAAAGTGTAACGTCACTCAACGTCAATAACGAGTATGCCCCCCGTGAGCATCAATAACTGCTTGGCATCTCCTGCCCATGGAAGCGATGAGATGACGAATCACATCCTGTGGAATGTCTGTCCACTCAGCCTGCAAAGCTGCTGCAAGCTGAGGTAGAGTCTGCGGTTGAGATTGTCGCCGTCGCAGACGTCGGTCCAACTCGTCCCAAAGATGTTCGATGGGGTTTAAATCTGGTGATCTGGAGGGCCAGGTATAAACATTGATTTTTTGGTGTCTCAAGAAGACAGTGGTGAGTCGGGCTGTGTGAGGACGGGCGTTGTCATGTTGTAAAACGTCGTTGACGTTCACCATGATGGGTTGCACATGGGGCCTCAGAATCTCGTCGACGGTTGCGTACGGTCTGATCGGAAATCCTACGCAGCCCTGGTATGGTTGAGGCAGTAGACGTCGCAGTGGTGGTCCTATCCCGAAGGTGACGTAACCGGATGTAGCGATCTTGTGCGGGCGTGGTCACACGAGGTCTGCCTGATCGTGGACGGTCACAAGTTGATCCATGTTGTTGGTGACGATTCCATAGCTTTGTGATGGTGCTTGGGTGGACATTTACAACTCTGGCAACATATGATCGAAATTCGCCTGCTTCCAAGCGACCAATGGCGTTGTTGCGTTGTGCTTCAGTCAGTCTTGGCGTAACTGTATTGCGTGTCGGTGGCTTAACACTGAGCTATGGAAACCGAGAACCCCTCACTTTTATAGGAATTTTGCACATGTTGCACTTGCAGAACATGCAGATCTCTCAAACAAATTTATTGGACACGAATGCGTTTTGGCGAAAATCCGATGTTTTCCTCCGTTTTCAAAGTGCACAACTTTTATTGTCATTTTGGTCTGACAATCAGTGCCTTAACACGTGTAACATCACATACTCTGAGCTTGTAACGTTATTACATATATTTCTCTTTAAAATAACAAAAATATCCCTTTTGCGTTTTTTTTAAGAGTATATATATATAAAATATTTGTCACACTGTTAGTTATCACAGCTATATCTTCACTTTAAAATATCAACTGAAACTACTAAATTGTGTCCAAAGTTTTAAATAAGTATCTTGTTTTTCGTTTATAGTCGTAATAGGCTGTTTGTATTACTTTAAAACACAGTTTACTAAGCAGGGTATTACTTTCTGCTTAGTTATTCCAATACAGTCTATCATAATTTCCCTTTACAAATTGCCACAATATGCTCTTCCTGGTACAGTTACACAATCCAGATTTATTTACTATATACCTCATTTGTTAACAGACTCTAACTACCCCGTTGTATGCATATTTGTAATACCCGATAGAGGCCTAAGACTTTCCTTACACTATGAGAATTTAAGATGCAATAATACTCGAGAAATATTTACTTTCTCTGGGATGTGAACATCAACCCAAGTGTTAGGTGTGCGTGGCGACCCAGGAAAGGAAAGAGAGGATCCTGGTAAGTGAGTTGTAGCTTGCTGCTTTGAAACCTTTCTAAGAATTATCAAATAGAGGAATTTACAGGACATATTGTCGTGGTTCTTTTATGTAAGTTTATTGTAGCAATAAGGAAAGTGATATCTCTGAGTGTCAATTGTACCCTTACTGCAACAATATGTTCGTTCTTGGCTTTAGTGGGTGGAAGAAAATGAGATAAATTGCTTAAAAAACTTAATAACATTTCTTATGGTGAGGCTCTGATCTTGTTGTCCAGTGCCCTTAGACACATGTTTCTGCACTGTGTTCCCCTGCTACACTGGGACTGAAGAAAGATATTTCCGTGCCTCTTTCAGAATCTTTCTCATATTATGTGAAGAGTCTTTTTCCTTCTGTCTATAGAGGATTTGTTCAGTCCAAGTCTAATCCGGCCTTTCTGTTGCGTTCCGTGACCGCTCAGGTGCACCTTCTTTCGCCGGGAGGTTCAGGAACATTATTTAATCAAACCCACAGTCTTTAGAATCTCTGTACTTTGACAGAGATCAACCAATCAACACAGGGCAGATTCCATGAAGGTCGAAAAACTTCTATCAACTAAAGAAAAATACCAGGGTTTCATGACGAAGGAATATTCTATAAGGTCTTCTTCACTTAAATAAAAATAGCTTCTTTAATGCAGTGGAACTATTAAGGTTTCCATTCTGATTGAGAAGACATTAAACCCTTAATCATTTCATATCATCCCATATTTGTTTTCACAGAAAACATTCATAAAATCTGTAATATTATCACATTTTGTCAGAACGATTGATTGTGTGATAATCGAGCCCATGGAGATGTGACACTGTTGGTTGTCCAGCATGTACACCATTTTATCTGCTTCACTTAATTCACAACTAAAGACTGACTCCATCAATATCTTTGTGGGTGGTACAGCTATCGTTTGTTCTCTCTACCTGTCTTCTGAAAACACTTATGATCAATAAGACCATGACGCTTTCGTAGTAGAGTTGCCATTTTCTTTTATCACTTAAAGAAACTTTAATGGACACAATTGCCTCTAGATGACGCTGATATGGAGAGAAGATTTCGTTGCGTGAAGTGTATGCTTTCAGATCACAACCTCTCTTTCTTCAATACTGATGATTTTGAATATTTTCATGCACCTAGTCCGATTTCTACTTCTATTGATCTATCTTTCTGTTCCTTCTTCACTTTTTCCCATTGGACTGTTGACAGTGACACAAGGGAGTAGTAATAATTTGCCTATTGTTTTGACAGATATTGGCCGTGTTCGATGTATTATGATCCAATTACCATCATGAAAATTGGAGCAGGATAAATGTCTTTCTTACAACTCTTTTTGTAGTTAAATGGTAGTTCTCTCCATTGATAAGTTGAGATGAAATAACAGTTGATTTTGTCAATATCTTTGCCAACAGCATGTCAGATCGCTTTATAGAAGTTATTGTAGTAAAAGGATGATCAAATGAGTACCAGATATTTAATATGGTTCAAGATTACATACGCTATTTATGATAATTTGATGTTGTATTTTGTTATTATATACATTTTATTGTGATAGATGAAATGCTGAATTAAACATCTTTCTATAGATGTTCGATAAATTTGTTTGATGCTCTAATAAATCTTTTATGGTGTCCATAGCGCTTGAGACGTTATAAAAATTAAATATGCAGAAATCTTATACACAATAATAATATTATTACTTGTTACAAAATATGTAAGCATTTTTGCCAAGAGTAGATGGATAGAAATAATCTAAGAATATATTTAGTTCAAAAGTCAAATTAGTGAAACAGTAAGACTGAGGATAAACTTATTTCGTGACTTTCAGAAAATTCAGTCATGAAAAATCCGGCTTTAGCATATTTAAAACAAATAATAGTGTTATATGTAATGGTGAATGTAAATGTAAGGTTCTACGTCTTTGTGAAAATAAAACCAAAACATGAGAAATGAAAACATTCACAACTTGGTAGAAAAAACAACAGAACATTTGATATCAAAAGTAAATATCCTTTTTAATGGTTTATCATCTGACACTATTACAATACTTTTATCTGACATAGATATCAACTATAAGTTCTTCTCACCTCAGCACAACAGTTACGGATAATTCGTTCGATAACCAGATTCAGTATTTATTTTTGGTACCAGCATAGATGTTGAATGACAAATTGTCTTATTTGCGTTCTACAAACGTTTAACCGTTTCATATAAGTAATCACAATTTTGGAAGCAAATGGTTTGATCGAATTGTTTATTCCGAAAGTTTCTTCCGAAAATAAAGGTATTTTATTGCATAGCTCAAACATTACTTGTATATCCAATTGTATAAATTTCTAGATGGATTAGCCAACTACAAAATGAAATGTATAATTCAAGCCTTTAATGCTATCATAGAGTTTAAGCCTCAACATATTAAATGTCAATATTTTTTGGACATTTTGATGGAAATAACGTAATTATCATATATTTAGATATCGTTTTATACGTTTAGAAAAGAGAGATAATCGGTACATTCACAAAAAATATATAAAGGTATTTTGTCATTTCAAAAGAGAGCCTAGTGAGTTTACTCGGTGAATCTACATACAGGTTAATATTATTCCAGCTGTTAATGATGTTACTATTAAAAATTTGCTCCTCTCTATTAGTACATGTACGTAACCTGTTGCTGCAGTACATAAGAAAAATACATATACAAGCTTGTACTCTGAATACTGGTGTTGTTTGACTATCACACGAACGTGTTTTTGCGAAGGCGTACCATCTCTCTTTAATACAAGTAAGTTGTAAAATTCATGCTGAAATGTTTATTTTACAAATATAAAACTTTTAGCAATCGTATTACGAACTGTATTTAAATGAATTCGTCTGTTCTAATTACGATATATATATGTTAAGCTTTTTTTTTTCAAAACACTCAATGTATTTCATTAAAATCTAAGGTTAATCGCCATCTTTACACATCTGTTTTTATAATTCTTTCCAAGTTAGTGTTCGAGGTTGTCCAGTTGTATTTGAACTACGTAATTCGATTCTTAAAGTTCTGTTTTTATAGATGTAAGACAAAACAAGTTTAACTCAATACAATATAAACACAAAGAATGTGACAAGCTGAGTGTAGTGCGTTACAACTTTCATTATCCTTCATGTGAGGTAATAACATCTTTAAATATATGTATAATCGTATAATTTACGACTCTAGAAACTGTATTTTGATACCGGATGTTTGTATCTTTGTGTATAACTGTAAAATAACAGCAACTACTATCACTTACTCTTCCCTGTGCTCTGTCATGTATAAAGTTATTCGAGAAAACTTCTTTCCATGAATGAATTTATATAAAACATGTTGAAATTTACATAGAGTTTAATATTTAAATACGATCCTAGAAAAGCAAGTGAAATTTGTGGTTTTAATTTTATCGTTATGTGTCATATATTCTCTAAAGAGATTCATTCTTCAAGACATCTGTCTTAATGAAAAAACGCTCTTAAAAATAACGATAAGAAGTATCGTTAATAATATAGGTATCAATATGATGTTTAAATGTATTCCAATCATTATAGGTTTCATATTCTTGTTTACTAATTTATGAGGTTAATTAATTTTAATGAGTTTATTTAGAGATTTTTCTCCATAAGAGTATGAGTTGTTTAAATTGTTTGTATTTTTAATTTCGCGCTAAGCTACACGAGGGTTATCGACGCTCGCCGTCCTTAATTTAGTAATGTAAAACTAGAGGAAAGGCAGCTATTCTTCATCACTTACCGTCCGCTCTTGAACTAATCCTTTACCAACGAATAATGAGATTGATCGTTACTATATAACGCCCCCACAATTGTAAGAACACGCATGTTTAATGTGACGGAGATTATAAATGGCCGCAACCACTTGGCCATTTCGAATCAAAAGCCGTTTAGCAGTTTTGATGGACATAGTTGAGTTACTTCATATTAAAAACTATGAATAATTGTCCTGTGCTGTAAACTAAACATGTATCTATCTGTTGTATTATCTATACATTTATATGTGGAGTTCATTTCCGTCTGAACCCATGTATTATATTATATATTGACAATTATATAAAATGAGTCATCCCACAAAATATAAAATCTACCAGCAACACAAATACCTATTCTTTTTTTGCTAAAGAAAAGTATTTCTCGGTAAGAATAAAAATAACGTTTATCTGAAACCACATTTTTCACATGAAACGAATGTCAAATACTTATAAAAGTTAATGAACTAAGTAGCCTGTCTTTGTCTTAAAAACAGGTCATGTGACTCTAATATCTTGTTCGTTTTAGGTGACATAGAGACATCGTTACTAATAATTACATTTTTTCATGATAATAATAAAGACAGAGATATCAGGATTTTCATTTGCATTGTACATCTGAAACTTTTATAAACAAACAAGAAAATTAAAAAAATACCATTCCAAAATTTGAAAAAAAAACATTATTAATAAAGTTCTGAAAGAAATATTTATATGGTACATTCCTCTACGTTAAGTGTAGTTTTAAAAATGGTTTGCATTTAACTCTCCGTCCAAAAACGAAAAACAAAACACATAATAATAGGAAAGAATAAACACAAAGCAAACAATATCGAGGTTGTTTGTTTCTTTGGTATCAAGCACAAAGCTCTACTGTCAGTTATGTGCGCTCCGTCATCCAGCCTGGTTTCTAGTGTTATATGTACGCAGATATACCTCTGTGTCAATAGGTGTCACGAATTTGTTCAGAGTGTGTGTTTGTGTTTTTCTTATAGCAAAGCGACATTGGGCTATCTACTGAGTCCAGCGAGGGAAATCAAACCGTTGAGTTTAACATTATAAATCCGTAGTTTTACCGCTGTACTAGCAGAGGACAATTTGTTCACAGTCATAGAATGATTGTTATAAAAAGACACGTGCTGCATATATACCCAGATTAAGTATTTCCCTATGCTTTATCTTTATATGAATAAAAGGATCATTAATGTAATCGACTTCAAACTATAACCTTCGTCTTTTTCATCAGTTTTATTCTTAAGTTGATTGGTTGCAACAAGACTATTTGTGCGAAATAACCGTTATAAAATTTGAAAATAAAATTTTATAAAATGCAAAAATAAATCGAGTTTAAAATTAAAAAATGCCCAAAAGTAAAATGAATGTTTTAAATATTATTGCCAATGGTAGTAAAAGAGTTTAAAACACAATTAAGTTAGGCAGTTTCACTGTCACAAATCACACTGTCCAAGTTGAGGGTAAAAACCATGGAAAAGAAATGTCTAAAATTGTGCTGGGACTCACGATCGTAGTGGCAGCTAATGATGAAACTTGGGCTGTTGTATCTGAGTGTCACAATGGTCACACATTGGTACATTAGACCCAGATATAAGAAAATGAGCAATGCGTAGCCCAGCCAGAACAACTTCCTCCTTCTGATCCTTATGGAGGAAGGTAAGCCCAAATAACTTTGCACCAGAAACCACGAAAACAACATCAGCAAGACAGAGCTCTCAATCAGGGTTTAAACCTAATTGTTAGCAAAACTATATACAATCAGTTTCGGAAAAAGGAAAGGTAAAAACCATTCGTAGGGCCCAGTTCAACAAGTGAGTGAAGTCAACGCAATTGCACAGTATTAAAGAGAGAAAGAGAAAGGTTATGATTCGAGAGCATACCTTCCAAGGAACGATTCCTCCCATCAGTATGATCACCATGGTAGTAAAGGTTGTGTACATTAAAGTTACACAAGATAAAAAAGGGAGACAGCAACTTTTCTATTAGAGAAACTAGGTCTAGCCATAGTAAATCTCTCTGGGAGATGGGTAGAGAGAAAAACAAGTATGATATGGCCCAAGAAAACGTGGCACAGCAAGATGGGCATGTGCTGGTTGACCAGCAGTGCCATCCCACCATTCACTCGTCCTTCACACAACCTGCATTTTGGTATAAAAAACTTTCAAAAAGTGACTCTTTCGGCAAGTTTCCTATGACCAAAGACACGGGGATCGGTCAAAACCTTAATATAATACAGTTTAGAATGGAAGCCTTGAAACTTTCACTTTATTAAAGTGGCCATTTTTACTTAGGTGGAGGAGAAATTGGCAAAAAAGCTTTGTCTTTACGACTATACCTTTTTTTCTTCGAAGTTCTGTCTATTCGTCCTGACCTGGGTTGAGTTGTCATGCTTCCCTTAATACACATAGATTTCAGTGACTGAGGGCGTGAACGCATATTCGTTTTGCGTCTTGGGGCAGAAGAAGACGTACCCGAACAGAAAGTGGAAGTCGAGACTAAAGAAAGTAAACCCAGACAGTCACTGGAAGGAATTGTACAGACAGAGATAGGAGTAGACACGAACTTGTTAACTCATTTATACACAGAAGGCAAATGACTTTTCAATAGTATGATACAACTGTGTTGAAGGCATAGAAAAATCTATCTGGATTGTTACTGTAGCAGTGAAATGTAGTGCAACTACAAATGTTCGAATGGAATGAAAGACAAGAATTTCTGAGACTTTGGGTAAGAAATATTATTGACAGTACGTACTCCTTTTTACATCTTTCTCCTTGTTGGAACTGACACAGTAAGGGTCGATTTCACACATTGGAAGCGTCATTGTCTTTGTCACTACAGTGAACACATGTTAAAAACTACAACCAAATGCTTTATAATATCCGAAATGCTAACAGTGGAACCATCTGATAGGGTTAGGAATGCATGGCTGTATCTTGTAGTTCAGTCAACCTGCACTGACAGAGGCAGGTGGACGTGCAATATAAAAATAAAATCTAGACCTTTCTCGAAAGAATAATTTCATTCTTACGATGAGAGATACGGAGTACAACAGACACGCCTTGACAGGAGAAACTAGCGAGGATCTCCGACTAGGGATGTTCCTTCAAATCATTCTCAACAATTACTCTCCAGAGAAATTCAAAATAGCATGAGAATAGCCTCAGTGGGTATGCCTCCAATGACTTTCGGATTCAGGAGTTTGGTTTGTTTATTTCTAGATTTTTCCATCAAGATGTCACTTGAGTGTAACTTCCTGATTGCCCTGGGAGAGACAGCGAAGCCCGATAATCTCTTTTGAATGAAAACGGAGATAGTTGTCTTAAGGTTTTGTGTGACAAAGAATGAAGAATTAAAAGTCAAGGTTTGACTCAAGGTCTGAGTTTGGTGGTGACTGTAACAAAGTCGTCTACGCGAGGGCGTTTATTTTTAAGCTGGTTGTTACTATTCTAATTTTTTGCAGAATTGTGAATCGATAATAAATAGAGACTGATTCAGTGCCTACTGACCTTACCCACTGTGAAGAAATACAGTGGGACACACTACAATGCCAACAAAGATACTTTAGCAACTTCAGGGTTTCGCGAGCAGTATACCAAAACATCAGCAACAGAAACAATGTCCAGAACAACCGTTTAGAATGTGCAGCACTTGTGTTCAGCTGACTCTAGTCAAACAGGACCAGCCAGATGAGTCGGGGGTCGAGCACCCAAGACAAAGCATACACAGAAATTCAAGGTAATGTGTTTTTATACCCCCAAACGCCACTCAATCGCCACTATTCTCTCCTCTCTTTCATAGGTCGCCACGTACAGGAAACACGTGGGTTGACGTTCGTATCTCATAGAAGGTAAATTGACAGTACAAAATTTATCTGGGAGATCCATCCTCTCACTACGTACAGGATTCCTTCTTGAAGTATTATTGCTAAGCAATAATATACGCCTTCATTTATTTCTTCAAAATTATGAAAATACAATTGCAGAATTTGAAAGAAAATCATTGAAATTAACCCTGGTACATTAAATTTTAAATATGATTATCTATTTCTAAATATAAGAACAAAATAAAAGTGTTTGAATTTGCATCACTGTTCTGCAACATTTCTTATCTTGAGAAATAATAAGCGAGTTAAATATCTAATTTACGAATTTCTTAGCGATGGCTCACTTACTTCACATTGGTCAACTTAAATTCAAGGATGTGCCACCGCGCCTTATACAGGGTGTTCGGAAAGTCACTGTGCAGTTTTGTAATCATATTTTATTCAGTCCATTTCAAGCCAGCAACTGATAGCGGTGTTTAGAAACAAAATAAGAAGGATCCAGGCCTGTATTGATGCCAACGGGGGTCACTTTTAACATTGTTTATAATTGTCATTCATATTTACTTCCTGTATTCTATATTGAAACATGTCTGTTAATAAATATATAAGTGCACAGTGACTTTCCGAACATCCGGTACTTAGTAGATAACGAGATAATCTATATCACAGGTGAATGTAACAGCAAAAATATCAAGACGAGCAACAACAATGTAACTTATTCCTTCGTGGCAAAGAAAGTTTATATTATTTTAACAGTTGTCCGAGTTTAAAGAACTAACGTTTTATTTAAGCTATTACTCCTTCAACATAATATGAGCATCTTGCTAATGAATATAATGTATTTCATAATAAAGATATTCTTTCATAACACATATTCATATAAAATTGAGTGAGAAGTACTTTTATTTTCACCAAATTAAGTTCTTGAGTTTCTAGATATCTGACTTGTATAAGCATTTTCATAATCTATTGTTTCTAAGCAGCTATCCACGAAAATTACATAATAGGGTATCTGTGGTGTGCACATGACGGGTCTCAAAACTCGATTTATGGTACTATAAATACATACTACTGTAACACTGGGGATTTCACAGATAATATATACAGTTTTAATTACAATGGAGGCTAGGCTATTTGAGGTATAAAAGTCTACATGACGTATATCTCCCTGATCGTGAAAGTTTTGTAGCTATCCAGGTATACGGTGCTCTTAACTATTATAACTATTTTGAATTTCAAATCCTTAATTATAGTACACTCTCTTGCAAAACATTTTGAAGAAAGTATTAATTATTTTCTTTAATTTTAAATAAACGTGTAATGCATGGTAGGTGTTATTTTACTTTGGTCTTGTGGCTGCACATTTGGTTGAAGATAAAGATACATAATAAACTTTATTTGAAATACATTAATAACTAAATGAAATAATTTTTTCATAATTTGTACAGACGATAATGGTTTGAATTTATTATAAGATGTTTTTGTTTACATAAATTGCATCATTCATATTTAGTGTTACAATAACTTTATTATTATAATTATTTTTATAATTTTAGTTCATTAAAAAGTATGTCTGTCTATCTCCATATAAATAATCAGTTTTTACACATGGTTTGATAAAGCTTAGTACTTTAGTACGTATGAGTCTAATCAGATTATGAAATATATAGTACGCATTAAAATCAGCAAAATTATCTCCACCTAATCCTATCATGTTTTTTTATCTGGTGATATCGAGAAAAATTTAATCTAAAGAGTGGTTGTAATAAACTGAGATTATAATATACCTTTATATTTTATTTTCCAAGGCTTAACCATATGGACCGTGGACGACAATATTATGGAATTGGCTTACTTCTTTCTGGAGGGTTTTTCACCGCCATCATTGGAGTATTAGTACACTTTACCAATGAAAGGACATTTATGGACGTTATGGGCTTCTCTCAGGTAGTCCGTATATTTATCATTTCACCTCTTATCGTATTCCGAAATATAAAGTTCATCTACAAGCGAAGAACGACTTTCTTAATCTCTCTTCGATGTGTTATTGGAGCGTTAGGAGATACTTTTGTCTATTACTCCTACACACTTCTTCCTCTTGGCGACGCAACTGCCATCTATTCTACAAACTCAGTTTTTGCTAATGTGTTTTCAGTTTTTATATTCAAACGTTTGTGGAAATGGCGGAATTTTGCTTCCAGTATCCTTTGTATTTTTGGTGTTGTCATTATTTGTCAACCAAGTTTTTTATTTGCATTAAACAAACATTTTTCCTTGAATTACAAAGGAATTGCTGCGGTAATAGCTGGCTCTATTCTGGATTCGTTGTCTTTCAACTTTAATAACCTTTTAGAAAACGTTGATCATATTTTCATCACAACGTTTCTAAGCTTAAATACGATTCTTTTCTGGGTTTTGACTTTAATATGCAATAAACGTCTCCCCGTGTTAGGGTTTGCTGGTTGTTCCTGGATAAATTTGCTCATCTCTGCTATAGGTTTGGTTGGGGTGTTGAATGTTATTGTTGTTACACGAGGATTTTGGAGAGTTAAATTTCGGACTGTTTGTTTATGACTAACAAAAACATTTGTCGACACTGTCTATGAGATGTGTTACAGAAGCAAAATCCCTTATCCTGAAAAAGACCATTGCTGAAATGACAATAACGAAGACCCCACAGACAGTGGAGGCCTCAACGTTGTTTAATGTACTTTAATAGCATGTCATTGATGGAACTTCCGACAATATACCTTCTCCATGTAACCAAACACTGGTATTTAAAAATTAATGAATTGGTATGGTATAACTGAATTGAAATATTTCAAAGAGCTAAAGGAATATCGACTTGTGCCAGAAATATAGTAAATATACGACATTTTATGAATCATGTTCTTGAATAGTATTTATTCTTTCAACTGTTTTGATGACAATAAGTAATTTAATAATAATGCAAATGTTTCAATAAGATTAGATGCGAGTGTTTTGTTTATATATCTGTCTTCAGAATCCTTTCCGGTATAGTGTTTGATGCTGTCTAGTTGTTTCTGGAACTTGTTATTTGATTATGAAAGTTATGTTTTCGTACATTTGTGTTATAAAATGAAACATTCCAAGTTTCAAATAGGTTACCAAATCAATTAGTTACTAGCTGAATGATGTGACTTACAAGTCTCCTATAATTTAATGTTAACAAGGATGTTTTAATCACGTTAACAGCCCAATAGAGTAAACAGTAAATATTTTCACGAAAGATTCTGAAATGAAATATAAGTATAAACAGAAATCACTTAAACTTTTCTATCTTCTTTCATATCAAATGTCATTCATAAACATTTCTTAACTACCAGTCTGCATGAAACAAATCGATACTATGTTATTCAATTAATCATGGCTTTCACTTCTGATTTAAGATTGATACTTTCGGAGGTTATTAAAATGCTATCTGATAAAATAATAAGAGAGGCAAAGATCTTTAAAAAAACTTTCCCTCGGAAAAAAAGAAGAGTTAGAAGAGATCTGATTAAAGTGTTTGATTTTGTAAAAGAAGTTGATAACGTTGATGCATCAATACTTTTCTTATTTAACAACTAGTATAAAATGACGAAGAGACACTCATATAGGTTTATGCAAAGTAAAAGTCGTCTTAAGTTAAGAGAATTTTAATTTTCAAATACGGTGGTTGTACTTTTGAACGGGTGGCGTTTGAATGCAGTGGAGGCAGTACATTTGAGTGAGTTTAAAAGAAAGCTTTACAAACATATAAATGATAAGACTGGCTTTTTTTTTAGTATGGCTTAGAAGATGGGACAGCCGACAGATTCTTTGTTGCCACTAAACATTAGGTTATGTTATTATTTATTTTATAAGAAGTTATTTGTTTATACAGATATGTCATGTTATTTTGTCCTAATTTAAAACAATTAATATTTTAGTTACTTTGTTGTATAAAATTAACTTAACAAAATTAATTATTTACATTGTTGCTGTCACCAACATAGTTCGCTTTCATTAGATCTTAAATATGAATGTTGGTGTTGCTAAAGAAGCATTTTTTTTATTGATGCTTTCTGTAAACAAATGTACTTGTGCTTCAGCTGAATATTAAGCTGTATGTTTTCTTTTATTCTCCAGTTACAATGACATAAAATGTGGCATGAAACGTGAAGGTAATATGTTATATTTATATTACCACAAGGTATACTGAAAATGTATTTTTTAGGGTGATGCACTAATTAATAAGTTACTAGGGTATTGGAAAATGTATGTTTTTGTTTTTTCATTCAGTAATTGTTCAAAATAATTTACATCAACTTAAAGTTGGAGCAACATTCAACACGTAAATATATTTTATTCTTGTGTGTGCGTTGTTTCAAAGCGTTAAACTAAAATGCATACCCATTTCATATTTAATAAATGCATTATTTTTTAAGTAGAACTGTAGCGATCCCTATATAGAGATGGATCTGGTAAAAAATGGCGACCAGTACATTGAGCATGGTGATGCGTTCGACAGTACGTCGGTAAAACCCAGCTGACAGGTTAGTGTCAGAAAACTCTTCACTAATTAAGTAGAAAATTGCCACTAAAATCGACTAACTTTCCTTGACGTCCAGAAAATGTATCGTAAGAGACATCTATTGTTTTCTCCGTCAGCTGTAACACGTAAACCACAATGTGTTTACGACAATTTTGCGCACGTGAACACTTCACTACTTCATAAGATGTGCCTGTTTATACCTAGTGCAGCAGGTGATTAAAGATAAGTTTCAGTCCAATCATGGTCTATGATCAGTATGTCATTATACGGAAGCAGATATCTACTGTGTATATTATTTTCTTAGAACTTTGTCTATAATCTCAGGATAAAAAATAAAAGAATATAAAATCGATAACTTATTAAAACTATTTATAAACTCTGAACTCAACATGTACAGGAATGGGTAATGCAGGTTTTCATCCCACCCCAAATACACTCTTCTTTCTGATTTTTTTCCAACACAACAATTTTAAAATAAATATTTTGTAACTGTTACATAGAGACCTTCACTCTTAAAAACAAGTTATTTTGAGGATGTGAAACTCAAGTTTGGACTAGATCAGCTGTGTTTGGAGTATGTTACCAATTTATAACGCAACGGGTTAAGATTGTTCAATATAACAATAACGTTCAATGGTAATGATTTTAACCAACAGAAGTAAACTTCACCACTTTTATTTAAAATCAAAATGATCCCATAAAATGTATGATCAGCACTCTGTAGCTTATTTAAAAAAACAAAATATCTAGGTCGTGTTTTTCATAAAACTTATTTGTTTACAGAAAGTATTCGTGAATAAAGGCCTATCGTCGTTTGTTTGTTGAAACCTTGTGTAGTGAAAATAAATAATAAAACATCAGAAGTTTTCAATTGAATTGTACTTTACAAACTTTTATAAACAGAATTCAGAGTTAAATATAATATTCTAAAGTTTAAGCGAAAAAATAACATTTTAAACCAACAAATGAAATTCTCAAATAAACACAAATACAAGTTCCCAAACTGAATATCGATTATCGTAAAGTACAACTGGACAGCTAAAAATAGATTCTAAGAAGCTAAATACGTGAAATTCCTGAATCTAGTATATTTAATGATTATCTAGTTCCTCTAATTTCAATTCACTACCAAGAAACTAAACACGTGAAACGTTCTGCAATCTCATATATTTGGCGAAGAACTTTCAACTCATCACCAAATAATAAGTTACCAAATTTAAACATGTGAGACTTTCTGAAGTCTGAAAATTATGGTGACTGTGTGTTTATCCAACTTTTAACTGACTGTCTATTAATACCGTATCCCAAATAAATATGTGAAACTATCTGAAAAAAACAATTTCAATTTTTAAAAGAAATAACGATCTATGAAAACAGTCAAATTACTTTTGAATGTATATTTTAAAAGGTTGGTGTAATTACTGCAAAAAATAAAAAAATAATTTCTACTTTTCAATTCATAGTAAACAAATAAGCGAGGAAAAATAAATCGTCAAGTACGTTGATATCACGTTAAATCCTGTGTAGCGTATAATCCAAATATCTGTCCAACGTAGTAACTTATCCAAGAAGACTATAATAAATAATATCAATTATATATTTAATGTAATGTTATCGTCATCAAAACGACCAGTCTGTGACAATCCATGTGATCAAGTCTTCTGAAATTATCTATTTTTGTTTTATTTTGATGGACTGCCCACCAATTAGAATTATTCTGTGATTTTCTTATAGACTAATAATATATATTTATAAAAGGTAAATATAACCTCGGACGTACGTATTGAAACATTAGTTGACAAAAAGTTCAAAATACACTGTGATATATTTTTATGAAACTTTATAAATAAATGTGAAGCTTGATCTTCTATGTTCAAATTACACATCATGAACATGAGTTTCTGACAAACCTTGATGTGGAAAACTCATGATTTATCAGAAGCAGATCTAAAATAGCTATTATATGTATATAAACTCACCTGTTTAACAAATTTACTGAAACATTTCTGAACAACATTTAAAGTTATATTTATATACTATTTAAAAAACTCCTTAGTTTATAAAATTCTAAGGTGCATCTCATTGTCATAACACCATTTGGATAGGTTTAATCTGAAGGTGAAAGTCTTCTAACAGCATCATATTTTTTATCAACAAATAACACAAGTGAAATAAGTTTTTTATATTTAATAATAAAAGATGATTGTTAGATAAGAGAAAACTTTTGCAATAGTTCTGTAATCATTGATATCTCATGACGCTAAAGTGGTGTACGTATTGTTGCTACAGCGTTATTTCTACCGTAAAAAAGAAAGATGTTAGGTCTCAGGTTAAGTAAAAGTAACAAACAGAGATAATCAGAGTGTTCCCTCGTACAGACCTACAATCTAAATATAACACATAACGAACTAGAGTATTGTGCATAAAGTCCTTCAATGGCGATAAACTTATCTGTTCTGGTTTAAAAAAGTAGTCGACAAAAAGAAAAAAAGAGCGAATATTTTTATTTTACTGTTGTTCCTGTAGTGCAAAGCTACAATATAGGGTATATGTTATCTGTCTACCTTGGGGATTCAAACCCCATATTTTAGTGTTTTATGTCTATAGGTTTATCCCTAGCCCATTTTTGAATTTGTTTTAACGGAATTGAACATTTAGAACAACTGAATGTACACTATGTTGGATATTTTATCTGTGTGAAAGTCAGTGCTACAAGTATTATTACTAACGACTGAATACTACATGTTTTTTATTATTATAGTGTTCATATTCGTACTTAGTTTAACAGAAAAATTAATTAAAATTTGGTGTTTACACGAAAAAACCAGATTGGCGAAAGTTAAGTTTGTAGGTTTGCGTGGAGATAATATACTCTCTTACATATGAAACAATGAAGAATGAAGTGTGTAATTTATAAGATAAATAATACAGCTAGGTTATCTGTATAGTGGCTATACCTTTCACTCTAAGTTGTAGTTGTATATAATCGATGTTATCTTTCCCTAGTTATGCTTTCTCATTGCTCTACTTATTGCGGTTTCTATTCTTATATATCTAAAGTATTTAGTGTGACTTTATGATGTATAGAAGTTAAACAAAAATAAAGAAACTCTAAATGAGTTGTATATATATATTTATTGAAGACAAAGTGATATTTTAAGTTTAGTGCCCCGTATATATTTGTATACATTTAATTTAATGTTAAATGACTTTTTATCATATATTTTAACTCTCACGTTATATATTATTAAAAAAATTTAAAGCGTTTGAAATTTAAGCAAATGATACGTTTCGACTTTTCTTGAAATGTGAGAAAATTATTTCAATCTTTAAACTTTTGGACATTACGCATAAATATTGATAGCTGTGAATATTCACACATAACCAGTTTATAATATTATATTTCATTTATCTCACAGCAGTTCACGAAATCTCGGTGTAAGCTTACCCATACTATCTAGTCTTGCAATGTTTTTTTACTGAATACTTTCAAAGAAACCTAAACTAAAGTATGAATGTATTAGATGGAAGATATGAGAAAACGTTATGATTTTATGTTTTATTTTTCCAAGGTGTCATCCACGTTAACAGTGAACGACCACAAGATAGAATTGGAATAATTATTCCTGCTGGTTTTTGTCTTCGCCGTCGTTGGAGTGTTAGTCCAGTTGGCCAAAGACAGGATATTTATGGTCGTTATGGGTTAATCTCAAGAGGTTCGAATATTATTTTATCACTGATCATCTTCCAAAATATAAATTTCGACTATAAAGGACGAACGGTTCTGTTCATCTTTATCCGTTGTTTTACTGGAGCGTTAGGAGATACGTTATCCGTTGTTTTACTGGAGCGTTAGGAGATACGTTTCTCTATTACTCGTACACGCTTCTTCCTGTTGGTGACGCAACTATTTGTTCTACGCTTTCAGTTTTTGGCAATGTTGTGTTTTTTTTTGTGTGTTCATATTCAAACGGTCGAGCAGATGGCCGAATTCTGTTTCCAGTTTCGTTTGTATTTTTCGAATGGACAATATTTCTGAATCAAGTTTTTATTTTTATGAGACAAACATCTTATATTGAATTAAAAAGGAATTGTTGCGGAAACAGTTGCCTTTATTCTGGATTCGTTATATTTCACCTTAAATAATCTTTAACGTAACGTTAATTATAATAAATATTGCCCCGTGTTAGGTTTTGCTGATTGTTTCTTGACCAATCTGTACAAATTCACTGACAAAATTAGAAAATTCCTTATTTTTACATCCCACTACATTTTGTGCTGGGTAATAATGTAGACATTGTGGAAAACTTTCACTCATAAAACAGTCATCTCCGTGTAGAACACTCGAGTAGCCAGTCGGAACAAACTATGAAATATGTTTTCTACGATAACTGCAAAACTGACTTCCGAACATTTTGATTTTCTAAGACAATCTGCAGTTATGAAGTAAAACCCTTTACAATTCCATCTGTATCCGCATTTATTTTTTAAGTCCAAATAACTTGGAGTTTTAAAGTTAGCTGAATTTCTGATCATCCCTCACATCCGAACCAATTACATGAGTGCATAGATTATCAACCCTGAATATCCAACAAGAATATCTATAAACTGGCCTCTAACATTACATATCTGACGCCCAAAACGTGAACTATGTATAAGTGTAATAAGATCGTCGTAGTTGAAATAACAAACAAACTGTCGTGAAAATAGTTTTTGTTTTAGCACTGTAATAAAGTAGACGCTATCAAGATATATTCTTTGTATTAAATAACATATAGAGGTCCAATATCACCAGCAAATATATTAAATAATGGTTGTTATTTCTGGTAAAGCACAAGATTCACAAAGAGCTGTATCTGCTCTACCCATACAAAATACACATTGGCCTACCTATTCACAAATACATAAAAAAATGAGTTACACCTTACCAGTAATATTAAGATATTTCAGATTTTTAAACATGTTACCTTTATCAGACTTCTCCCGTTTTCTTGCATTCGTAACCATATATTGAAAAATCTAAGACATGGTGTTATCGTGGTAAACTTGATACCTGTTATAAAACAGTGAAACAGTCATATTCCTCTTACTATTTATTTGTATGATTTGGATCAAGATTATTGATCGTATTGCTTTAATTTGTAAAGACTATGATTCTGCTCCTCATGAAGATAAAAACTTGACACTGTAAAATAAATTAATATAATATAAATCTTATAGTCAACTGTAGTGTAAAGTCTGGAGTTATTTTATATAGACTGGTTCTAAGAACTATTTCTGGCTGATATTTTTCATAAGATAAGGAAGTTTAACTAATCTTCATTACCATGTATATTTTAACACAAGATATTGTGGAACATTGTATAGCTTCTCGTACTTTAAACATGTTTAAAAGTTTATTAATTTGTTCCGCTCTTCCAAGCAAGATAAAGTATTAATTTGTTTTGTAAATTATAAGACACTTAGAAGTAGGCTTAATAGAATGTAATAGGTTTGTAAAATTCTATCTGAACATAATTGAAACAGCTTTATTATATATAAGTAATACTGAAGTGTTATTCTCAGATAGAAAGCGATACAGCCATTTAAGTATTATATCGATTATCAGAAATTGTATTAAGAGTTTAACTAAGTCAAACCAGAGAAGAGTTCACTTTCAAAAAACATTAAATAATTAATTAAATAAAATAAATAACTGAGGTCTGTTTAATGTGGCCAGCTTTTCGATCTCCTTATTAACAACTAAACATTAAAAAGTTTGAAAAGTTTCTGAAAAGATATATATTTAAAAGTCATTACAAAAGTGAATTTTTTAAATAATATTGGCTATCTCTTTCATGATAAACACAGAAACTGTCTAAACAGTTACAATATTACTAAACAGCATATATTAGCTCTAATCATTCCTATTCATTTTTGTTTAGAATGGTACCGATTACTTATCGCTATATAATATTAAAAAGTAAACATTAAAATATATTTTCCTCTATTGAATAATAAATAATTTGTCAGAATATAGCATCACGAAGGGAGACTCAAAGATCCTGACCAGGAACACTTTGATGTAAATGTCAAGTTATATCCTCAATTTATTTCATTAGATTGTTCTTACGATGCTTGCAGGTCTCCGAGATTATTAAGGATAAGGTTATATATTATCGCTTGAATGTCCATTTGTAGTTTAGTATAGGCTTCACAATGGTAAGTCTGTGCTCTGTCCACCATGGCCCGGCATGGCCAAGTGTGTTAAGGCGTGCGACTCGTAATCTGAGGGTCGCGGGTTCGCATCCTCGTCGCGCCAAACATGCTGGCCCTTTCAGCCGTTGGGGCGTTATGTTACGGTCAATCCTACTATTCGTTGGTAAAAGAGTAGCCCAAGAGTTGGCGGTGGGTGGTAATGACTAGCTGCCTTCCCTCTAGGCTTACACTGCTAAATTAGGGACGGCTAGCACAGATAGCCCTCGAGTAGCTTTGTGCGAAATTCAAAAAAACAAACAAGCAAACTGTCCACCACTGGTATCAAAATACAGATTCTAGTGTTGTAAAACCCACAGATATACCTCTGTGCCACTCTAGGACATAGCTTGAATGAGAGATTGTACTTTACACTATACTGTCCAGTTTTGCCTTGAATCAATATGTTAATATTCATATTAGAAAAGTATCTGTTGTAATTTATTAAAACCAAGAATCACATTTTTTTGTGACTTCAGGATTTCCGTATAATGTTTAATATGAGGCTTAACCTTGAAAATACTTGATTCTGTCCAAAAACAACAAAAGGTATGTTAAGATAACAACAAAGAAACAACAGATAAACTATTATTTGGTTGATTTCTAACGAGATATTTGTTATGCTGTTTAGAAAGCTTACTCAAAAACATGATTAATCAGTAAAATAGATTCATCATAGAATTTTAACTTTGTTTTTAATGTTATCTCTAAGCCACGGTAAGGGTTGGTTTTTTACCTAGAAGATATTATTAATACAGGTTTACTATTGCATTTTGATAACAAATGTAGTATTAAAGGTTTGTATATAATTACGACAAACGTATAACAAATATTAAATTATATTTACGCTCTACGTTATTTAGATATACATAATAATATTTACGTCATTTTTAGTTCTATTGAAACTAAAATGGGGTTTAACTAATGATTCATTAAAGTTATGAAAAAATTATTCATATTGAGATATATTTATATCAGAATGAATAAACTTACACAAACCTTAGACGTTGTTCTTATTTTTATTAGCTTTTTGTGTCAATGTCGATCTACTCTCTGCCACATTTCTTCATCAATATTCGTGACGCCATTTGATCTTCTGTCTTTTTTGGCGTCTAAGCAATGTGTCCCTAACAATGCACCCTCTTTATCCACTTCATGACACGATGCCATAATTAGTCTATATATCTTCCTTCCCTCCGTGGAAGCCAATCATCGCATGTGCCTAAACAAATTTCTTAACTTCTGTGGTTCTATTCACAGACGAAGACAGAGAGTAGATAACTTATTGTGTAACTTTGCGCCAAAATAAAAATATTAAAAAAATAATCACTATATTATCATTTGTTTCACTATTAATAACGTAAAATACTTTAGACGTTTTGATAACCAAATACCGAAAGAATTTTATTACACCACTAAGTGACGAAAACTTTATCTATTTCTTTCGCTCTTTCAAGTAATATATTGTTTTACTTTTGAGGTAAGAATTTCATTAGCTTTGACCCACAAAACAAATAGAAGTAGTCTTAAGAAAGTGTTTAGTTTTATCAAGTGCAAATTGAACATGGTTTAAACAATTTTATGTCTCTAGAGTAATTGTGGTATTCTCAGATAGAAATTAATAGTAAGTTAATTCTTATGTCTGCAAATTTTGAGCTACAGCGATTTGTATGCGGACTTTGATTAAGTCAAACTAGACAATAGTGCTCTCTGAAAAAATATTAATTAATTAATTAACTAATAGAAATATTTGAGACCTTTTTTTAATCTGGTCATATTCTCTAACTATTTTTTAAGAACCAGACTACAAATAATTGCGAGCTACTTTATTTAATAGTCACAAAAAATCAATTTTGTATTAAGGTACTGTCTTTAGTTGAAACTATGTTTCACTTCAGTCCTTGTCAGTAATTCATAGAGAATCACCACAGACATGAACAAAAGAGTCCCAGAAACAAGGAAAGAGTCCAACGAGGGAATCGAACGTCTAATTGTATTTTCTCTACTTGATTCTGTTCTCTACTCCATCAGTCAGAGGATTATAATACAGTAACATATTTTATCACACCCATTCATACATCTCTAACTCTTCTTACTATTTAATGAGGAATATTAAAACAAAAATTGTTGAAATAAAACTGATGATACACTCTCGATCTTAAGCAACAAGTAGATTGTGCCTAAATCATTTAGTCCAGATTTTTATATGCGGCGACATCTGATGCCAGTACACGGTAAAATCTACCTAACCGTTTTAGTTTTAAATTTGATATTGTACATCTTATCAATTGTGGCTGAAAAGCATTGATAACCTCTCCATTTATCTGGTGACAATTAGATCTTTAACATTATGTATGTTAGAAATATTTCACATTACATTTGAAAACGGTAGTTTCAGAAATTATAAGATTGAAATACAATTAAAAACATTAAAACATTTCTTGGAAAATTAATGTAAACGAGAGTAAATAAACAAAATGATTTACAACAGACGTCATTAAAATATCTCAACTATCCCAAATTAAAATCAAAATTACAAGTTACGACCATAACAGCTGAGAAATTGAAATATAGATGAATAATATTGGTAAAAATATCATAGTTTTAAAATAAAACAGACAGGCGTAGTTTTCTGTAGCATATTTATATAAAAAGAGATAGACGTAGACTGGAAAACTTAATAACTTGTAGGTGACACATTGTACACAGACAATATCAATTCAGAAGCAAGAGTTTACAGCTGTAGTTTCATTACAATCTATCTATGTACTTTCTCTTCTACAAACTATTGTCGTCTTTTTCAACTGTTGTTTCATAACAGCTGGAAATATTGTTACCTATACATATATAGAGAACAACGTTTTTCATTTCACGTTGAGTTAGCATGTAGAGAAAGAAAAGTACTTACCTAATTTACTAGATGTTTACTATGTTATAAAGTTGTATCACTACATTTGAGTACTTTATTGAATACGAGGAAATATTAAGAAGTAACAGATGGTAAACTTTTCAAAGATTGCACAATGACCAGCAAACCAAAATTCTAGGATTATATACCTTGACTTTAAATTATATTTTTTTGAAACACAATCCAAATAGAAACTTCTGATGTTTATTTCCTTACTTTTATTACGCAAGGTGTCAAGTAACAAGACTATTACTTACAAACAAACTAGTTTTAGGACTGACACGACATGATTATTTTGTTTATTTAAAAACGCTAACGTTTTATCAGACTATATGTGTATTGATCATATCGTAGAGTATTTTTGGTTTTAATCGAAAGAAACCTTTATTATAATGTAGAAGAATTTGCTATTACGAGTAAAAATCATTACCATTGAACACGAGGCTATTTTGATGAATCTTAAAATGTTTCCTTATGATTAAGTTATATATTTGAGTGACGAAAAACCAGTAGTAGCTGACGTACTCCAAACTTGGGTTATATATCCTCAAACAAATGAGATTTTTATTTACATATATATAAAAGCTTGTATTAGATTTCACATGGGCCGAAACTTGTGTTCACAAAACTTTCAAACTATCCACACCAGCATAAAATATGCTTGCAAGTTAAATGATGCAATAAATTTACGTTGAAGAAACACTTACATAAAAAGTAGTAACGTTTCTGGATAATGGGTAAAAACCATATGCATATTCTTCTACTTTAATAAATCACCAAGTAGCACACAACTTTAAAGAAAAAGGTCGCGAGTTTGAAACTCCGCGACAGCAAAGATGCTCAGCATTTCAGCCTTAAGGGCATTTTTAAGGTGAAGTTCAATTCCTCTATTCGTGAGTAAAATAATTGACGATGGGTGATGAAGTATATCTGCCTTCTCTCTAGACTTACACTGTTAAATTGTGGACGGCTAGCTTTGTTGAAAATTTAAAACAAACAAATGTTAAAGAAAACAAAGAGATAAAGTGTAACATAATTTAACACTAATGTGACATGCTACATGTTATGCTATTGTAACTAGATATTAACAAAAAAGATATGGTTTAAGAAGAAACTGGAGCGCAACCATATTTGTAAACAGAAAGCATCAATATAATAAATATGTATTTCATAAAATTTTATCTACCATAAATAACTTATGTTACAATGAAAACTAACTTCAAAAAAGATGAGAAATACAAATTAACTCAACAATTGTATGAAGATAAATCTATGCAACATATTAACTATCCAACTTATTCTAATGAAAACGTAAGAATGTATCGCTTATAATAATTACCATACTATGTATTATAAATTGGGTATCTTAAATCTAATGATATTTTTGGCTGTAAGCTTTTATAATAGGTTTTTCTCCTAAAAAATGACATGATAGAACACACGTCATTATGGAGTCTATTTATATAACAATAAGTACTGACAAAACCAGAACTCCAACTCTCTTGCTTTTCTGAAGAATGTTTTTAACATTAAACTTCAATTATGATGTGTGAAACAGGATAATAAATTTTAAGAAGTTCAAATGCTTTCTTTGACGATTAGTTTGAGGACTTACAACGCTAAAATTCGGGTACGTTTTTCTGCGATGGACACATAAGATAATCAAATGCGGCTTTGCTTTGAAAAGAAATCAATGTTTTTGACAAGATAGTTTAATATTTCGAATATTAGATTTAGATTAAGTTTAAAATTCATTAATAATTGAACAATGCCTTTATGAATAACATTTTATATGAGAAGAGATAGGGAATTTTAATCATATGCATGCTTTACCGTGTTTTAATCTCATCTCTTTCCTTTCAGTTGACATATTGGTCAATAGTAGGTTGTTCATATGTTCCCAACGAGTGAAAGCGGGTTTTATCTAGGCACTCCGATCCTCCCTCCCACATTAATAAATTTCAAAGAAGCCTTTAGATCCGCACATCACAGCCCGACCTAAAATTCTATAATGTGACAGAAAATACATCTACTGTCTCAGATGCACCTCTGTCTCTTCCCACGAACACGTTTTTCATTGTTTTTTTTTTTTCATTTACGTTAACAAATTTCGCGAAAGGGGTATAATTCAATCTTCCCAACTCTCCTTCTTAATCATAGAATTATTTCTTTTATCGACAAGGACAGCAGTCAAACTAATCAAATTACAAGAAGATGTAGAAGATTATTTTATCATAGTAGTTTATTTGGTTTTAACTGTTTTGTTTCAGGGTTTTGCTGTATGTCGGATTGTCATTGTTATTATTCAACTTTGCACTTTTCTTATATTGTGGATAACCAAGATTTAAACTCTGCTTTGTCCTGTGTATGTGTGTTTTGTTATAGCAAAGCCATATCAGGCTATCTGCTGAGTCCACCGAGGAGAATCGAACCTCTGATTATCGCTTTGTAAATCTGTAGAATCACTGCTGTACCAGCGGGGGACAAAATATTTTAATGTAACGTTACTGTTGCAATATAGTAAACAACAGCGAATAATAGATTTCTGATTATATACTGTACTTTGCAGATACTCGTAAATTGTTCAGCCCAACCAACGAATTGTAGAGTTCTAACCAAGGTTATACCTTGGACATGTACATTTATAAATGACATTCAAATGATACAACAATAAAACTTTTTCTTTTATGTATGATAATGGAGAAACCTTTTTACTGCGTCATGTGCAACCCCCAACTTCTCGAAATGTTTATCCTATATGTGTATGCAGATTTGTAATAGGGGTCACGATTTTCCCGTTTTCCGTCACACATTAAGTTTTGTGTGTGCATATATGTGTGTATACATATATATATATTTGGCAGATACTGAAATTAACTGGTATTTACATGAGAACAAATCCAGTCGTAGAAAACCTATTCTCCAGGACGTAAAAACATTTATGTATGTATGTTTATCTTCTTTTATTTATTCGTTTTTTTTGCCTACGACAAAATTATGATGATATCAAATTCCTGTAACATTCGCATTTGGCATTCTCCATCAATGTACCATGTATATGTGTATACACACATACATATACTACATGGTCAAAAGTATGTAGACACCCGACCATCACACTCATATGTGCTTGTTGAACATCTTATTTCTAAAACATGTGCACTAATATGGAGTCGATCCATTCTTTGCTGCTATAACAGCCTTCACTCTTCTGGGAAAGCTTTTCACTAGATTTTGGAACAATGTCTGTGGGGATTCGCTTCTATTTAGCCAGAAGAACATTAGTGAGATCGAGCACTAATGTCGGGCGAGAAGGTCTGGCTTGCAGTCAGCGTTTCAGTTAATCTTAAAGGTGTTCGATGGGATTGAGGTTAGGGCTCTATGCAGGTCTGTCAATTTCTTCCACACAACCTCAGCAAACCATACCTTTATGGACCTCGCTTTGCGCACGGGGGAATTGTGATGCTGAAACAAACAGGGCCTTTTCCAAACTCATGCCACAAAGTTCGAAGCACACGATTCTCTATAATGTCATTGTATGCTATAGCATTAATATTTTCTTTCACTGGAACTCAAGAATCTACCGTAAACCGTGAAAAACAGCTCCAGACCATTACTTCTTTACAAAACTTCACAGTTGGCACTATGCATTCAGGCAGGAAGCGTTCTCCTGGCATTCACCCAACAAAATTTCTCCATCAGACTGCCAGATAGTGAAGTGTGATTTATCACTCCAGAGAATGCGTTTACACTGCCCCAGAGTCCAAAGACAGTGTATTTTACACTAATCTAGGCGACGCTTGACATTGCGCATGGTGCTTTTCTGCTTGTGTGTGACTTCTCGGTCATGGAAACCCATTTCATGAAGCTCCCGACAAACATTTCTTGTCCTGAAATTTCTTCCAGAGGCAGTTTGGAATTTGGTAGTAAGTGTTGCAACTGTGAACAAACGATGCTTAGGTGCCACGCACTTGAGCACTCGACGATCCCGTTCTGTAAGCTTGTGTGGCCTACCGCTTCGTGGCTGAATTGTTATTGCTTCCAGACGTTTCCACTTCACAATAATAGCACTTACAGTTGATTTGGGTAGCTCTAACAGGGCAGACATTTGACGAACAGACTTTTTGGAAACATGTCATTCTGTGATAGTGCCACGTTAAAAGTCATTGAGCTCTACAGTACGACCCATTCTACTGCCAATGATTGTCCATGGAGATTGCATGGCTGTGTGCCTGGTTGTATGTACCTATTGGCAATGGGTGTGACGGAAACAGCCGAACCCACTAATGAGAAGGGGTGTCCACATACGTTTGGCTATGTAGTGTGTGTATTGTTTCAAAGATGCACTATTGTTATAGGTGAGGCTTCTACAAGACTACACAATCTTGAATATCTTTAAGTATGAAGTCATCGTGTTTTGATAACTTTTAAAGAGAAAGTAGCTTCACCATCATCTTTTGTTCGATTTTTATATATATATAACATTTGAGAAGAGTTAATCTGCTAGACTCAGAGAGAAGAGTTAATCTGCTAGACTCAGAGATGTAGGGTTTTAACTAAGCTAATCTGCTAGACTCAGAGATGTAGGGTTTTAACAGTTAATCTGCTAGACTCAGAGATGTAGGGTTTTAACAGTTAATCTGCTAGACTCAGAGATGTAGGGTTTTAACAGTTAATCTGCTAGACTCAGAGATGTAGGGTTTTAACAGTTAATCTGCTAGACTCAGAGATGTAGGGTTTTAACAGTTAATCTGCTAGACTCAGAGATGTAGGGTTTTAACAGTTAATCTGCTAGACTCAGAGATGTAGGGTTTTGACAGTTAATCTGCTAGACTCAGAGATGTAGGGTTTTAACAGTTAATCTGGTCGACTCAGAGATGTAGGGTTTTAACAGTTAATCTGCTAGACTCAGAGATGTAGGGTTTTAACAGTTAATCTGCTAGACTCAGAGATGTGTGATTTTAAAACTAACAGAGATTCTGACTCCTCCACAGCAACATTAAGCATTACAGTGTCTTTTATTTTTATAACACAGTCTTAGCACACTTAGATAAGTTAAACTGCAGATAGAAATTAATGGCAATTGACTTTTTTTATACCATAAGAAATTTGGCTGATGGGTCTCAGCCCTGGAAGGTTGTCTGTTGAGCTGAATGGAGTAGTAGGCGACAATTCTGATGGTTTTACCAGCACGCACCGAAAGCTATCTGCCTAGTAATACGTTGAAAAAGCTGATTTGTAGGTGTTGCCGGTAGCATTTTTGCTTTATGCTATCTTTACTTTTCTTTGCTACAGTTTTTAATGTCAATAAATATATCTTACTTTTGCTGCTTTCACTTTACAATAGGACGGCACCAGTGCTTCAAAATTACAATTTCTTTGTTAAAAATGTGAATCAAATAATTCATAAAATAGATGTTTATTGTCTAACATAACAGCACAGAAATATAGATGGTATGCCTTTTTATATGAACATTTGTTAGAATTCTTATATTTCTAATACACAAGTCAATTGCTATTATAACTGTAAATAGATACTAGCTTGCTCTTTTCAAGCTTCGATATAGGATTCTTCAAGTTCGATTTGTTTGAGGTTTAGCAGGATTTTTAACTTATTTTCATAACTCATTACTGATTGGCTAGTGAAGACACTAGAGTGTTCCTCATATGCCTCCTGATATTAAAAATCATCATTGATTTGCATGTAAGTAATACATTTTTCAGTTTATTTTTCTCATTGATTCTGAATTTCTAAATTAAAAATTTTGGCATTTTTGAGCAGTCTCTGTTTTATTTTTGTTGTTGTTCGAGGGTGGGAGATTTAAGAAAACCTTAATAAACATATACAATCAAATATTGTTGGTACTGGTAAATATAAACTGAATTATGATTTGAATTTAATTGAATTTTGTTTCTGTTGCAGATATTAAACACGAGCTTCCAATTTTTTATGTAGTATCTTACAATTTTAAATAGCAAAAAATTAATTTTAACTTAAAAGTGAATTGAATGTTAATATGTACCAATTTTATGACACTTGGAAACAAAATTGATACACACAATTTTCATTCATAACATATACGCAAACAACAATACAATTTATAATAAATGTTATTGCAAATACGATTTATATATAAAGGTTTACTTAGTATACATTTAACTAAAGCAAATACACATTAGTAAATCCATTACAAATACATCAACTGCATATTTTGTAAAGACACTGAGTTTTATTTCTTGAATGAAAAATGAAGAATTATTGATAAAACCCAAATGAATAAGATATTGAGAACCCAGATTAAACACGATATTATCTCCTAATCCACACTAAATATCAGAACTTTATTTAGAACAAAAGACATTTTACTTGCACTTCCTAAAGTCGTATATAAATATAGTAGCTGTTAATGGTAGCCGTAAAACGATATTAATAGCAATGACTTCTTGTCATTTGCAAATACCATCTTGCGACACAAAAGAGTTCCTAATAAAACTTGACTTAAACTTGAAACTCCACCAAAGTTTTATCTATATCCTCACAACGAAGCAGCGTGACACCTCGTTTACTTCGAAACAATTTCAATTTTTACATACAGGAGTATTTAAAATTACTATTAACAAAAAGAGTGTGTATGCATATATATATACACATACACAGTTTGTTATAAACAAAAATCACCCTAAACAAAAATTGAAAACGTTGCACCAATCGGAAGGATCCTCAGGTTACAGCCTATAATGTGGGATATAAAATGTATCCTAGGTTTTGAAGGTGACTGTAAAAGTAAGATCACATTGCGATGAAGATACAACGTCCATCAGTCTCAACGCATGTTCGCCAGTTTAACGTGAATAATAATTAATTGATAAAACAATTAAAGGAATAGAAATATAAATTAGGAGAACGAGATGTGGGTGTTCAAGCCCACCAGGCCCCATATTTATATCAACAGTTGTGGGAAGACGATTGCTCTCCAAAGTAAAGAAGATAATAAAAAATAACGAAAAAATAAGGTAATCGGAAAGTTAAATAAACTCACCTTATGAAGTTGCTATTTCTGACCCCATTACGGTGGTAAGGCACTGATTAGTAGCCTTGTAGACAAAGTATTCTTGTATAAGGTGTCCCAACCAGTTATCTAAACTAACTAGTTTAGCTCCCAACCACCTATTAACTCTACTGTAACTACCAATTTTCAGACTCTAAACAAGCTTTCATATGCAATAAGGTGTTCATCCACGTAAAAGCCAATTTGTTTAATTATCCTTATTATAAACTAAAAAATAGTTGTCAGAAACTTCCAGTAAAATGTCCTTAATTTTTACTCCGTTATATTTATTTAATACATTTCTATATTTAGCACAGAATATTTTAATTATTTTATTTAAAGTTTCTCTATTAAATTCATTAAATATTAGTTTTTCATCAGTATTTCAACATTGATTATAAGATTTTCTCTATATTAAAAGATTCGAATAATTGTGAAGTTATAATGCTTATAACAAAAAGTCATGGTACGTTACTATTAAAAGAAGGTAAACCATATATTGGAAAAGCAAAATATTTTGTTTTATCATAAATATTTATATTGATATCTTTATCAATTATTTTAATTTGTGATTTTTTATAATTTTTTATAAATGCAGAAACGTAATTTATCTTTTATGCTTTCTAAATTTTCTTTCTTCCAGTACTATGAAAGGATAACTGAACAGTTATAAGATACTTTAAACTCGTAGGTTGCCCATAAAAATTAAACCTGACATTACTTCTACTAAAAACAATTATCAGATATACAACCATGTCAAGTTTTTCCAAAGTATAGTTTTAATAATATATTTTTACTCATAAAGCACTGATTCTTTTTAACATATAGAATAAAATGTTTTTAATGTATTATATCATCGATTGATCTCACACAAATTGTAAAATCAATATCATATGCAATATAATTGAAAACAAGGTATAAAATTCAGGGCATGATTTTCAAAGGTATTCTTCTACAGATAATTTTAGTCCTTGTCAATTAATAAACGTATCTCCCTTGAATCAGTAACTTTTTGAAATGTTCAGTTTTTTCCATCGAACTAAGATATTGCTGGTTGACGTATGTCTTTATTCACGGGCCAGGTATATTTTTCTTGTTTTACACAGTATTTGAAGAATAAATAATAATAGCCGTGATAGTTAGTGTAGCAGCAATAACACTTATTAGTTGAACGGATAATACTCCAGTAAGGATTTGAAGGATATAACCAAATACAATAATAGAACAAAAAGTTACACTACCTGGACCAGTTTGAACAAGTTGGAAACCTCGTGTGGTGGCAAACGTAGCTAACAAACTAGTCCATCCTATTGCAATGATGTACAAATTGGTCCAGGAACAATCAGCAAACCAAAACTTTGGGAAATGTTGATCACTTATCAAACACAAAATCTAGAAGAGAATCATAGTTATGGTTATGATGAGGTGATTAACATTAGCTAAGATATTAATGAAGTTAAAACATAACGCATCCAGAATAGAGACAGCAGCTCCAGCTCCAATTTCTTAAAATTTCATAGTAAAATGTTGTTTTAATACGAATAAAAACTTGGTTGGGAAATAATGATCACGCCAAGAAAACAAAGAAAGCTGGAAACGAAATTCGACCATTTGTATCAACGTTTAGGCATAAAAACGGAAACAAATATCGGCCTAAAATTGAATTTATAGACTATATGGCACTTGCGTCACAAAGAGGAAGAAGAGTGCAGGAATAGTAGAGAAAAACATTCTCCTGATGCTCCAGTTAGACTACAAAGAAAGATAAACAGAATCGCCGTTCTGTCGCAGTTGAAATTTATATTTAGGAGATGGTCAGAGGTGAAATAATAAATACACAAAGAACCTGAGACAAGCACAAAATGTCAATAAATATTCTGTCTTTGGTAAATTGGACTAATACAACATCAAGAGAAAATAAGAAACCAGTACAAATAATTAAGCCAATTCCATAATATTGTCGTCCACAGTCCATTTCATTTAACCTGAGAAAACAATTTAAAAAATAATAATGCTACTTTACAGTCTCACTTTATAGCTTTTAATGTTTTGTAATAATTTGTGTAAAACTAATTAATAAGCCTATAGAAAATCTCAAATAATTAGCATTCGCTTGTTTTTAACATGTTTCATTTTCTTACTAATCTATGTGCGACTCGTAATCCGAGGGTCGCGGGTTCGCGCCCTAGTCGCGCTAAACATGCTCGTCCTCCCAGCCGTCGGGGCGTATAATGTGACGGTCAATCCCACTATTCGTTGGTAAAAAAGTAGCCCAAGAGTTGACGGTGGGTGGTGATGACTAGCTGCCTTCCCTCTAGTCTTACACTACTAAATTAGGGACGGCTAGCACAGATAGCCCTCGAGTAGCTTTGTGCAAAATTCCAAAAAAACAAACAAAAACAAACAAATTATTAATCTATAAATTAAAATTAGTCAATTTATAATAGTGAGTAGATAATAATGAAACAATAATGAAAAACCACTATTATTAAACAAAGACAAACTTTATTTCCTATACTTAAAATATTTCTCAAGAAATTTGCGAATTTCATTATCTCAAATTAGGTTTAATATTTTGTAAAGCTATACCGATTACCTTTGAGTTTACAATAATATCAACAGCAACTTAAAATAACACGCAGAGCTTAACTGAGTGCCTGCCTATGTGAAACGAAGGAAGAAACTGCACACAAATTAGCAGTGAGAAATAGGTAATTACTCATGTCCAAAAGAGACATATGAACATGTGTTTGCTGAGTGAGAAACATGACTTCACTCCAGAAACTGGAGAGGGATGTTTACCAGCAGAAATTCTACAAAACATTAACTGAAATAATTCATCACTATAATGTGATTAATATTGTTGAAAATCTATATAAAACAATACATAATTTTATGAAATAGTTGTATATATACACATATATCATATGGGTGTTTTCGTATAGCAAAGCCACACCAGTCTATCTACCGAGTCCACCGAGGAATTCGAACTCTTCATTTTAGGGTGGTAAATCCGTAGAATTACCGCTGTACCAGGAGGGGACTTGTATGTATTTAAAGAGATGATGTTATCTCAAAGTACAAAAGTAAACTGGTTATTTAACCTCACCTTGATAAAGAGACCATAGAATATAAACAACTACAACATTTCGTCGACAGTGATATCAGCAAAATTTATAGTGACATAAAAGGAAAGTTTCATCACAATGTGTAAATTTCATGACAGCAGTTTTGTCACTTTTTTCAGCCAGATAAGTACTGTAAAGTTTATAAGTGTCTCTATGTGTGAAATATTTTAAAAAATCATTTTTAGCTTTTGTTGGTGAAAGAAAAGTTTTATTCATCATAAAAGTTTTATTAGATCTTTATATCCGTAGTGATCATTAGTGATTTTTGTTATGGTTATTTTCTTTATACACTATGACTTCTGTTGATTCTTAAAATAAACTAGCACTTACAGATTCAATTATTATCAGAAAGCTACATGCGTAAAATAAAAATATTTGATCATTAAATATTGAAGTTTTTGATATTTACATATTTGTTTTTGAATTTCGTGTAAACCTGCCCGAAGGCTATCAATCTACGTTAGCGGTTCATAATTTAGCAGTGTAAAACTGTTGAGCTACTATTTTATTCACGAATAGTGGGATAACGACCCTTAGATTGGAAGTCCAGTGTCTTAGCTACATGGTCACACCGGGTGTTATTTATTTTTTGACAAATATTCTGTCGTATTTTTGTGTTTCTTTGATAAATAGAGACCAATGTATAAAAATTTTAGTTTGTGTTTTTTGAAATAAATAAAGTTAAAACTAGGATGGTAAAACACAGAAGCTTAATATTTCTAATAATTTAAATTGAAACTCTTAAAAAATAGACTAAAGCTATAATATTGTTTCATTTTGTTTCTTTTCAAATAGAATAATTTAACTTAATTTTATGTGTCTTAAAGTTAATTAAAACCGAAAGGATGGCATAATCTTTTAAGAAATCATTGGACCTATTGATTCATCTCGGTTGTTCCATCCTCTGAACTAAATTAAAATAATTTATAAAAAAACATCTTAAACCCACTCCTTATCATTCCTATACTTAACGTGACAGCATATGTAAGAAAGTCGAAATTCCCGTAAAGCAATAATGTAAGATTTAAACAATAATTACACTTTTTTATTTTATGTACACAAATTTTTATCTGAATTATTTAAATAAGACGATTATCTTTACAAATCTCATTTGAATTCTTAAAATGTAACTAAACCTAATACGGTAAACTAACAATTGTTTTGTTTGTTCCAGAGCAAAGACACTTTGTGCTATCTGATTTGTCCACTACTAGGAATCAAGCTCCAAAATTTAGTATTATAAGAAACTGATCTTACCGATTTTACATTAGGAGGCAAAAACTTAAATAAAAAGTTATGTTAACGATTAACAATAAAACTGACTTAAAGAAGAAAGAGATTAATATCGGGCTGATTAAGTTAATAACAACTGTATTATCTAAAAATAAAATCATAGTCCTGAAGCAAAGCTAACTATATATGTACAGCTTTCTTTTATTTTCGAGAATCTTAACACGGGGTTAAAGTTCTAATATATTTCAACAAATTTGTATATTCTTATCTGCGTTAATTCAATCATAATTATTTGTTGTTGTTGTTTCATTTTTCTCTGTTAAAATGCAATTAATTTTGAAATCTTGCACTTAATATAAAATAATTTATCACATAAATATTTATCAAGTTTGTTTGCTTTACTATGAAATATAGGATATAATGTTTGCAGTATTTCAATCCCACTGATTTTTGAAGTGCAATTTATTGTAAACAGTGTGTATATCAGTTGATAACAAATAAGGTTTAGATCAACAACTCGTGGCTGTTTTAAGTCAGTGATAAAATGTTGTTTTTATCAAGTCATATGGGTATTTAACATGTATTGTATATAATAATTTTAGTTTCAGTCAAATGTCGCATTTGCAAATGTAGCATGAGGATCTTTGGGACAAAATTATCTTCATTGTAGAAATATATTGCACAGTGAGAACTACCATAAAGAGCTGATTTAGCAGGCAATTCGGTCACATACATTTAATATATGTTGTTTTAAAATCTGAAAGTACCTGAGTTTATAAAACAATTGTGGTGTGTCTCAAAGGGTCATTTTTGTGTTTGCAGTTTTTTAAACCAGTGAAATATTCAAGTAATGCGTTGGGAAATGACATGCCAATTAATAACATACTTAATCAATCATTTATTAATTAAATGCTAATTAGTTCATTATGTGCAAATAACTTATAGATTAACAATTTATATTCATTTTTTAACTACATAAAGGTTAAGTAGGGTGTAAATGATATTGAACTTAACATCAAAATAGTGGTTTATTAATTATTGGTTAATTAAATGATTAATACGTGAATAATAATCTAATATAATACCAATAATTCACATTTATGTCTTTGTTGTCACAAAATGTTTTTCCAAGAAATATATGCAAAACAAAAAATACGAGATTTTCTTGAATTATGGGAAGGTCCGAATGTGTAGCAATAATAATGGTAACACTTATTTACAAATCTTTCTTTACTGACTCTTTAAATATTTCCAACCAGAACAACTGTGACAGCATCTAGATTGTACCACCATATTTTGAATTTATTCTCTGATAAATCATCTTGTAAGTTGACTATGAATGTTTAACTATAAACCTTAATAATTGTTCTAATATTGTAGTCCGTCTGTTTAATATTTGAAATTTAGTGACTATTCACTAAATTCACTTCGTGGGTTTAATTGAATATAAAGTATAAAAAAATTTACACTAACTGATATATTAAACTTGTATGAATGTTTATTTAATCTTTGCAATCCAGCATTATATAATACCACCGATTTAAGAATCAAACAAGTAATGTTGATTGGACTATGGAAATAGATACCGAAAAACTTTCTGAAAAAAAAGAACGAAATGGTTACACCAAATTCAAAGTTATACCCAAAAAAGTTTATGAATACTATGAAAGAAAATCTCTTTATCTTTTCTTTCTTGACTTTACCATGCAGTTTTATTTTATAATTCTGTTATCTGTCAGCCAGATGGTAATAAAACAGTAACATATTTTATCGTACGAATACATACATTTGTAAATTTTATTGCTTTTTGATGTAGAAAAACAAAGTGCTGAATAAAACTGATGATTCACTCTCAGTATTACGTAACATGTGAATTTCGCTTAAATCATTTATCTCAAATCTTTAATATGAAGTAATATTTGCAATTAGTACGCAATGAAAGTTTTCTAAACTTTGTATTAAATATCTTATTATTGAAATTGTAAGATACAGTTGAGAGTCTGTTCATTTATTTGGTGACAAGAGATTCTATAACACAATGTGTGTTTAATATATTTCACATTACATTGTCAAATCAGTAATTTAACAAATCATGAGATCAAAGTACAATTGTACAGCCTTAAAACATTTCTTGAAAAAAGAAATATGAAAGAGGGTAAATAAACAAAATTATTTACGACAGATTTCATTAATACACTTAAAATATTTGAAATGAAATCAGAATTACAGTTTATGATTATAACAACAAGAAAATTAATATATCTATTAATAATATTGATAAACACTCTCAGTTTTAGAACATATCTGTATAAAGACAGACTAAAAAACATTATGATTACTAGGTGGGTGGGATTGTGCACACACAATATCAAACCAGAAGTAACAGTTTATACTTGATAGTTTTATTTCAAGCAATTTCCGTATTTGTTGCACTACAAATTGTTGTCTTGTTTCTCAGCTTTTCTTAGAAAACAGGTGGAATAGTTGTTACTTCTAGATACACAGAGAAATATAACTTTCTTTATTCCACGTTCAGTTAACTTGTAAGGAAAGAAAATTATCCAGGGTATTTTCGTAAATCCTTAGCATGTGAAAAAACGGTACAATGCTACATTCGGGTGTTCTTGATTCCACGCCATTTGCCGCCAGGATTTTCTTTCAACACGAAGATACTTTCGTTTAACGCACAGAATTTAAGAAGACTACACAATGACCAGACACCAAAATTTCATGATTCTATAATTTAACTTTCAATCCTATTTATGCAAAATATAATTCACGGGAAAACTTCTGATGTTTATTTATTTTCATTACGGAAGGTTTCTATGTTGATTCTGGTCGTGCTTTAAAGACTGTTAGTTGTAAACGAACAAGTTGTAAAATTAACATGACCTTGATTTAATTTAAAAAATACAGAAGTTTGCTACTGTTGGTTAAAATCATGACCATTGAACGTCATTGTTATAATGACCAGTCTTAACATCTTTCGTTTTTGAGAATGTTTAGAATATGTTTCAGTTCTAGATATCTACAAAATTATTGATTCAAGTTTTTAAGAGACAAAATTTATTTTATTTGTGAAACGCAGCCATCAATAATTTAAAACTGCTGGATATCATTATCTGTAGATGATTCTTTATTCTGTGAACTGGTTATTATTAATTTTTATTTCTAATAACGTTGTTGCAAAAAGAAGTTGTGGCAATTTTATTGATCGCCCTATGGTATAAATTTTAAAATCTTTAATTGCTTTACTCACTTCTTTCTTACCATAATAATATTTTTGTTCGTTGTGGGCATTAATTGTGTCATGAATTTTGATCGTGAATACATTTCCGGTTCACCGTATTTTCGATATTTTTTAATTCTTTGAAAGTTTGCAATTTAGTGGTGCTATTTCTTTACTACGTTAAGTACACTATTATGTTACATGGAGAAGGGATATTTGGGCAAAGTTCCTTGAATTATATATTGTTAAAGTAATTCTTATACATACCATAAGATCCTGTGGTGAGTATTTACATGAATCTTAATTTTCTCACACAAGTTATGTTGTTTTGTATATTTCTTTAATTTCACTATTGTTCCGTGGAGTGTTTGTTGATGTCATTTCAATAATACTCGATAGCAGGATGAGGGGTAATTTGTTTCTATTGCTCATCTTATATATCGTAGTATAGTCCAGTTGGCCAAAGACAGAATATTTATGGACGTTATGAGTTTATCTCAAATTGTCCAAATGTTTAATGTTTTACCACTGATTTTATTTCTAAACATAAAGCTCATCTACAAGCGAGAAAAATTCTGTTCATCTTTGTCCGTTGTCCTACTGGAGCGTTAGGAGATACGTGTCTTTATTACTCTTACACTCTACTTCCTGTTGGTGACGTAACTGTCATTTATTCAACAAATTTAGTTTTTGCTAATATCTTGTCAGTTTTTATATTCAAAAGCGTTGTCTCAATTACAATTTGTATGGTTGAATTTAAGTAAATACTACGCAAATATAGATTAAAACATTAAACATGATAACATGTTATTAAAATTATCGGCCTGGCATGGCGAAGCGCGTTAAGGCGTACGCTTCGTAATCTGAGGGTCGCGGGTTCGCGCCTGAGTCGTGCCAAACATACTCGCCCTCCCAGCTGTGGGGGCGTTATAATATGACGATCAATCCCACTATTCGTTGGTAAAAAAAGTAGCCCAAGAGTTGGCGGTGGGTGGTGATGACTAGCTGCCTTCCCTCTAGTCTTACACGGCTAAATTAGGGACGGCTAACACAGATAGCCCTCGAGTAGCTTTGTGCGAAATTCCAACAACAACAACAATATATCGTAGTAAGGGTTGTATCAGTTATAATACCGACATTTGTTTGTTAATCACAGACAAACAGTACGGAATTTAACTCTCTATTCGTATCATAGTTTTAGTCAGAAAGTGTTTTTCCAGCGGGTTTTCAGATAACTATGATTGTTATATCGCAAGCTTGTATTAAAATACCTAGATTTATAAAATCTTATTTATTTGTTTTTTATTAAGTACATAGCTAAAGATCAATTATATAAAAACTATACTTTCAGTATATGGATGCGTATAGTGTTTTGAAGGTCCCAGAAATTTCTTTTCGAGATTTATGTGTGTGTGTGCATATATGTATGTAACGGTTAGTGAAAATGAATACATTTTAATAAAACCAAATAGTAAAATACATAAAATCACAATGAAGTACAGGGTTAAAAAAACAGAAAATTCAAACCACTAACCAATAATATTAGTTTATTATTTTAATTCAAAAACAAGCCGAAACAAAAACAAATCAAACAATATTTTTGTTTAATTCTGTGGAACTTACACCCACTAATATCCAGGGAGCGCGTTGCCTTTGCCACAAAGTGGTACCAGGCGGTATGTTATGATGAGCGTCCAGACAGTTCGCGAGTGAAAATCTCAGGTGACAATGTGTCATTGACTTTGTACTGATAATCAAAGGATCATAGATAGTAATTTACTCCAACTTGCTTAACTTGCTTGTTCATAGTTATCAGTATTAAAATATTTTATAACTTTCTCTTTATCAATTAGACATTAAATCTAATCTTATCAACTACGTAGCTTAAAAAGGCAGATGATGCTTTTATAGGTGGAAAAACTGCATACTTGTTTTAATATGTCTAAACTTATATTGATAGTTTCATCAGAACTTAATATGCTGTCATCATTACATGTAGGTGAAAATAAGAAACTTCTCAAATGTCACATATACTGAAATATTTATTGCCAAAGTTCAAGTTAGAAAATGTTGACTTTATCTACAATATATCACAAATATGTGCATAATTCTATAATAAAAGCTTTTAAGAACAAAATAAGTGAAAGCTTTTGAGATAACATTGAATGTCGTTGCTTAATACAATAAAAATATAGTATATAAGAAAAGATAGTTGAACAGGCGTACAAGTTTAAATTTCATAAAAATTATTTTGGTATTAAAATTTTCCATAATTCAGGTTCAGGGATTAAAAAGAATCGTTTTTCTATCATATATAGAATTTTTTTATAAATCAAATTTACAAAAGAAAAATACAGAAATAGCAGAATACGTTTGGGACATTTACACACCTTTTGTTACCACAGTGACAAAAATAATATTGTAATATAAAAGTGAATGCACAAACATATACTACTTAATTTAGTTAACAGTTTATATACTGGCAATGTGTTTCTCGTGGGTTCAAAGAAAAAAACCGATGAGACATTGATGTCGCGATTAGTGTACAAAAATCTATAGCCAGTGATTTTCAACATATTAAGTAGAACAAAATTTGACCTGATTTCAATGAAAATAAATCAATACAAAGGAACACCTTTATACCTATATATTCAAACATCTAAGCACGCCCTCTACGTTCCTACACTCAGTTACACAACCCCTTTCAAACTTGTGGTCAGCTATCGGTCAGTTACCTCTTTTTTTCTGGGTAAACCTGACGATGACCGGAGAAGGTCGAAACGCTGTTCGCTCCTCTGCATAAAAATTTTTCTTAACCCAAACCAACCGTTTTTACATATATATTTTTCTCTACAAGAGGGTTTTCTCGTCATCACTGAGAGATACCACGAAGTTTCACATTAATATTTAAAAATACTTATAGGAAAAAGGAAAGATAGAGAGTGTTTGTACTCTTTGATATCTCAGTTGGTAAATCATTGACTTTGTTATCCAAGGGTCCGAAGTTCAAGTTGTATTCAAGGAGCTCCCTTTAACTCATTGACATTTTTAGCCTACAATAATAATTGTTAGAAAATATAATTTTGTTGATTCATAGTGTGAATTAATATATATTTTTATTTTTATTTAAGTACTTATTAGTATATATATATACATATATTGATATTGATTTTTGTCTTCATTTGTCATTTACTATTTATAATGTTTACACTCTCCCAGTCGCACAGTGTATTTTTCAAGACTCATAACGCTACAAATCGGGTTTCGCTAACCGTGGTTGGCAGCGGGCATATAGCCTAAGGGATAGCTCGTAATCTTCATATGTTTCCTTCAAGTGAACCGAATGAGAAATAGGAAAAGATGCATATACAAAGAAAACACCTTTTAGAATTCTTTTGTTGGAAGCAATGAATCTCCACGCACGTTGTTCGAAGACTGTGGCTCATTGCATTGGCATTAATTTAGCAATTTTGTTCCAACAGTTCAGTAACTCATCTTGCAAAAAGTATGATGTAAACTCTTCCTTAGTTGATTATGTTGGTATTAACAACATCAGAAAAATCTACTTGATGGTCCGTAATATCCATTATCTTAAACATATCCAATACTTTAAATAAATCAGAAAATAAGTTCTTGCCATGATACAGTTATTAACTTATTTGCATATCTCCAGGTATTCTAGACTAATATACCTATTTTTATCCATTACCTTGTTCCGTCACTGGAAGAGAACCAAGTACATGCTGAACTAGTAAATGTCAATAAGAACCAAAATTTTTTTACCAATGTTTAACATGTTTTGATACGTTTTGCCTCGAAAAATTGTGTTAACATGTATTCTTTTAATAGACTTTGGTTCCCTCTAGTCTTACACTGCTAAATTAGGGACGTCTAGCGCAGATAGTTATTTCGTCTATTTTAAATTTTCATATATCATATGAATAATTTAATTCATGTAAAAACGTTAAACCTTAATGCATTGTAACTAAACATAACAAAGATATATTTCACATATTTCAACTAAATTTCTGTTTATTTTTCTACTTATTGGACTGAACAAATAACAGAATCTTTCTTTTATTTTAAAACTTGGAAATTGAAAAAAATATATTTAAATATATTTATTTATATATATATATTAGGGTGCGTCAAAAAACAAAAAGTTGTGACACTCAGTCGCTCGCTTATAATTTGATACCATTCAATGAAAAAAATATGCTAGCGTAAAAATCAATCCAATACATTAATATTTAGGGGTTGCTCAATGCCCACAAAATAACAACGTGCTTCCGGAACCAAACGAAAAGTTGGCATTAGTGAAAGGCTAGCTTCGGCTTTAGACAGAACCCAGATCAGTGACCGAAAAGCCGCGCATATTTTGCTTCCTTTTTGCAGCTCATATTGGACATAATATCGAGGATCTTGCCATTAGCCCAAGTTCCATAAGGAGGAAACGAATTACTAACCGTACTCTTCTAGCAGCTGAATTGAAGGAAAGTTTTTCTCCAAACGTTCCTTTGACATTACATTGGGATGGTAAGCTGATGCCTGACTTGGTTGGCAGAGAGAAGATCGAACGTTTGGCAATTTTAGTTTCAGGTGAAGGTGTAGAGAAGATTCTTTCAGTGCCCAAGATTGATAGTGGGGATGCAAATTCAGTAGCTTCTGAGATCGGATCAGTTTTAATAGAATGGAATGTAAAAGACAGAATTAAATCGCTTTGCTTTGACACCACGGCGACCAATACAGGATCCAAATCTGGCGTCTGTCTCAGAATTGAAATGTTACTTGAACGTGAGCTCTTGCACCTTGCCTGTAGACATCACATTTTGGAGATTCTTCTGAGCGCTGTATTCTCTACTCTCGTGATAGAGACATCAAAAAGTCCAGATATTACTTTGTTTTTAAACTTTAGAGATTGTTGGCCTAAAATTAATAAACTAAGTACATAACAGCAGTAGAAGCAATGCCACTCCGAATACAGCCTTGGAAGGATGATATTATTCATTTTTGTCAGAATCTCCTTCAATCTCATCAACCACGGGACGATTATAAAGAGCTCTTGGAATTAGCTGTCATTTTTCTTGGATCTCTTCCACACGGACGTTCTTCAGTTTCTTTCCGTACTTCTGGTGCTGTACATCGTGCACGATGGATGGCTAGAGCAATATATTCTCTAAAAAATTTGGATGTTCCAAGAGGAGTTTGGTAGACTGCAACCACGGCCTGCTTCATCTCGTGTTTCATTTGACGCACATTTCTACAGCAAACTTGGCGATTTGTGTGTCTTTATAACTAAACATTACTTGCTCTCATGGTTTACAGCTAAGGATGCTTCCGTGGGAGCTCGAAGGGACCTTACACTACTCAAGGAACTTGCATTGCATGAAAATCATATGATTAAGGAAGTTGGTACAAAGGCAATGAATCGGCATTTATGGTATTTATCCGAGGTTGCAGTTGGGCTTGCGCTCTTTGATGACGGTGTAACGAATAGCGACAAACTCAAGATGGTCTCAAATATGAATACCGTGAAAGGATCTCCTAGGCCAACTCTACGTTTAACAGTTGATGCTGCAAGCAATGCTGTTTTCAGAAAACTTCCAGATTTTTTTACCTTGGCACCGAAGAAAATTTTCTACCATCTGGATATTAGTAGCGCATTTTTATCATTAGCACCGAAAGAGTGGAGCGCCTCCGAAGAGTACAAACAAGGAAAGGACAGAGTAAAGAAACTTTTTGTGACAAAAGACGCAGCTGAAAGAGGAGTAGCTTTAATTCAACAGTTTACGACAAAGGGCCGCACCAAGAACGAAGATCAATTTCAGTATATGATTCAGCTGGCAGAAGAACATCGGCGAACATAATGCGAAGGGGGCAGGCAAGATAAAACTTCAATGAAATAAATTTTTCTTTCAAGATTTTATGTTTTTGCTAATTGTATAATCAATAAATATTAAATAATTTCTTTAAATAATTTAATTACCATTAACAATGTAATGTAGGGTAAATTTAAGGAAAATAGTGAACTTTGCGAGGGATGCGCGACCCCTAAATACTTCGCGATTGAAATGAAACTTTGTTTATGTTCTTTTCTCATGCAGTGGCACAACTGAGCAACTGAGCAAAAAAATTGGGACATTTTATTTTTTATCCTTTATCTGCTGACGCACCCTAATATATATATTAAGTTTCCCAATCTGTATATGTTATGTCCAGAATCTTAAGGCGCGAAATTCAGGGGCTCGGTGACTCAAGGTTGACAAAATGCAGATAATAACTTGTAACTAAAATAAAAAAAATATATTTCAAGTCTAATATAATCAAATCTGAGAAATACATCATCGAACATGGATAATGAGGCTATTATTATTTACAGAAAGTCAAATGTGTCTATCAAATACAACAGTCAACAGATGTGTTTGTTTATTTTATTTTATAAATTTGGTATAGTATGGTCAATCATAACAGTGGCAGGTGTATTATCCCCACAATGTTGATAACCACTTGTATAAGTCCAAAGAAAAACAAAAATATGAAACCAACATTTCAGATAATATCTTTAATTTTCTGTGACATTTCAACCATTATGCCTGAACGGAAAAGTAACAATATTCTTAGATAATTAAATAATAACAAAACCAGAATGCTGTGTTATGTGATGTTTCTTTTACTTTATGGAAAGCAGTAAAACTCCGAGTAGAAGATGTCTTATCAAGAATAGCGCCCAGAACTGTCTTTTGAAATAACGTATTGTTGTGAACTCTGTTTTCAATATTTTAATTCAAACGTGTCGTTTGTTAGAGGGTGATAGAGTAGTCTATCAAATCATTTTTGATATATGTGGAGAAACCGAAAGATTTTCGCATACGCGCACCTCAGAACACATCATTGCGTAAAACACGTATCACCAACACAAAATAACAAAAGGAGAAATCTATTTACACAGTTACAATCAATTTTCTCTGTTGTTATGTATCAAAGTACGTATATCAGTTTTCGTTTACTTTATACTCAAATATTGTGTGATAGTAGAAAAAGTTTATTCTCAAGTTGAGGTCATTTCCAGCCATATGACTAATGAACGAAGGTACGTAAGAGAATCTGAGTAGAAAGTATTTTTAAAAAGTGTAGACAAACCGTCATGTATTATATTTGTATGACAGTTAGTTTAATATTTAGACTTCAGTATTTTTATTTATGCATCGTTTCCTTTATGTTATTCATAAATATCAAAGTATATCGAGTTGTCAACTTTACTGATAATTTATAGTAACAGAATACAAATTGTAAGATGGACTATACTGCTATTCATTTACGAGTTTAAGCATTTAAACCATCAAAAAATTAGACTCTGTATACATTGTGGTAACACACATAGTATTTGTATAAACGTGCTGTGTAGTTTTTAAGGGGAAAACGTATACGCAATACAGGTGAAGTGAAGAAAAAGTGTGATTGGCTGCTGTTCATTTCTTCGCATTATATAACCGCGTAACGGCAGATATAATACAATAACTTGTTATTCCGAAAATAAATTGTTTAATTTCGAAGTCTAAGATAAAGAAAGGTCAGTTTAAGTGGAGAAGAGGTGCAAGGGAAGACGTTGAAAGTTAAACTCTCAGAAATTTCTCAGAATTATTTGATATTAATACTATAATTTGTAGTAATTTTGATTTAATAACATAAAAATAACTAGACATAGTAAGGTTGGTTAATAAAAGTAAGACACTCACAGTCTAATCCTAGAGTCTAGTCGTGTATATCTGACTTAAATGTATTTTGCCTTACTGGTAAATCGTTAAACAGATTAAATACAAAATAAAAATTAGTTCTTTTATCACTCATGGTTTTAAAAATTAACTTCTTTATTTGAACCTAGATCCAGCAGTTTAAGTTCAGCTTATAATATAGATAGGTTATAATAAACTTTAGCTTGAATACGTTGTATTAACTCTATTAATAATATTATTGATACATCAAAGGCTAGTTATTGTAACTTCTGATAAATTCTAAGTTCTATATGTTATTTATTTAGTGTAAAGACAAAATAGTGGTGAAAAAGACACTGATATAATAGGTTATTATCTGTAACAGCGTTGAAAATAGGCTTATTGTATTCGATACTGAGTATTTGTTGTCAAGCTACAGATTCAAATGTAATGGTTAAAACCAGTATCGGAACTAAGCGTTCACAGTTCCTCAGATGTAATGTTGCAACGAGTGGGTTTTATTTGAGAACTCTAGAGTGGCATGTACTTTAAAAGAAGCTCATAAATAAGATGTGCAATTTGTATGTAAGTTGGAAGAAAAGTTTGAGGATATCAATTAAAGTAAGAGCAATAGATAAATTGAAGAGTAGACTGTGAGAAATGATAGCAGAATATCAAACAAAGCTTAAGCTTTTACATGCTAGGAATATAACAGCTAAGAATAAGTTTCAGGAAGCTATAAAGAATAATAATAGAACTAAAAGTAGCGAATTTAAATGTAATGAGCCTATTCTAGTGAGCCACACACTTCAGCTCTAGACTTCTGAAGCCCATGAACTATTGGAAGGAAGGACTACAAGAGAGTCAGAGGAGGATATGACTATTTGTCTTTGTTTGTTTTCAGATCTGTACATATCCAGTCATGGGCCAGTTGTATCGCTGTGTTTAGAGAATAAAGAAGGACTCTTCTTCATTACAACATTATCTAGAACCTGATTTACTGATATTCGAATTCATCTGAGGAAAGACAAAGGCTACGACTATTCCTGTTGGAGCTCGCTTAACAACTTATCATTCTACAAATCCAGTGGAGAACAGTACACCTACACTACAAATCTCAATCCGATTGGCAATACAGTTGATTGGCGTTGACACAATTCAATCATTGCAAGGTGATGTTAAAAGAAAGAGGTGCAACCTTTGTTGTCGTTAGGTTGATAAAAACGTCAGACAGACATATCGTTCTTGTTATAAGCCTGTGTGTCCCACTCACAATACCAAACAGATTATTTTTGACAAGTGTTTAAAAATAAACCCGTTACGTACGATCTCAGAAAAACACGCTCTCTGACATTAATTCATGGACTGTGGCGCTACGAAGCGACTGTTTGCACCTCACTACAGACGTACATATTCACATTTAATTTACCAACTCTTTAGTGTCATCTCTTGGCATAAATTGTACGTAAAATAAAATGTTTTTCGTACTTGTGTTTTTCAGATTTAATTATCTCAACATGTTTAACTTTCAACATAAAACTTTATCCTCAAAACGTCATTTCCAACCAGTATGTAGATTTTACTTACACTGCATCATACCTTATACTTCAGAAAGATAGTATTTTAAAGTCAAATATTGTATATCCCATAAAATATTCTGCATGCGAATTAATAATAAACTGACTCTGTTAATGGATGTTCACATTTTTTTGTTTACTTCACTTTAATGTTATCCGTTAAAATAATGTTAGTTCTTTCAATAACTCTTTTCTATACCAAAAATGAACAGGAAGGTTCATTATTCCTTATACTTTCCTTACTTTTGACATTAGAGAAGCAGCTGTGTAACATCCAGTGTGAAAACCATCAGAATTTTCTTAACTCATAAATTAGTTTGAATACAAATGTTACTTTGATAGAAATGATTAAGATTTATTAAAGAGCAAAAAAACAACAAACTAATGGACATTTACTGACAAAAACAAAACGAAATTAAAAGTTAAAGCTATTTTCTAACTAAAATATTTTAAAATATCAAAGGTAGAGCTTAAACCTTTCAAATAGTGCAACAGATATTTTGAACCCTGATCTAACACTAATCTGCAATTGAAATAATTCGTTCATAACATTTCCTCTACAATCATTACTTAACACAAACTACTGGAGAAATAAATCATAAAATATTATATTAGGTGGAGGTCTAGGTGAGAATCTAAAAATTAAATTACTTTCTTTAATTGTCAGAATAAAAAGGTTTATACTTATACTTCTGAATATTATAAATACATACTGTGTTCTTGTGTGGATTAGGATTCTTCAACAGTAAGTGTCTGCGAATTGTTTACCATAAATTAAACGACAAATAAACAGTACACACTTCACTTGTTTCCAAAATAGTTCAATTATTAAATTGAGGAATAATTCGTGAGCGTTTTTAAATAATTTCATTCAAGCATTACATGCAAGACTATACAATACTTCAATGCATGAACACATTACACCCAAAACATTTATTATAATACTTTATTTCATGTAATACCTAGGTATATAGTATGCATTGTTTTAAACGAAATTGCAAGAAATTAAATGCGAAAAGCAGATGGTGTCGAAAATGCTCGATTTTGTCCACTTGACATTCCATTTAATGAGCTGAAAATGAAAGCAAAAATTAAAGACATATGAAAATCAAACACACCATCTATTAGAGCAAAAAATTATCTACCAAATGACATGAAATATTTTGCGAAAGCGTTTCATTTATGAATATATTTTTTTAACTTGAAAAAACGCTCACGAATTATTCCTCAACCCAATACTATAAAACTTTCTTTGACGAAATCAACCATTATTCTTATTTTTTCCTACTACTGTTAGTTTTTCACTGAGATATTGATCGTTAGGCCTGTATTATCGGGAAATTTAGTTTTTAGTGGGAAGGTGCAAAGAGATTAATTATTCCACTAACTTTTGTTAATTGAAAACTACAGATATATGATAAAAAAAACGTTTATAGAGTTCAAACATTACAAATAGTTTAATTTCAGTTAATTAACTTGATACTTTAGTATTTCTATGCAGGCATTCTGTACCTTGCGTAGTATAAGCTTGGGTCCAGCATGGCCAAGCGTGTTAAGGCGTGCGACTCGTAAGCTGAGGGTCGCGGGTTCGCATCCCATTTGCGCCAAACATGCTCGCCCTTTCAGCCGCGGGGGCGTTATAATGTGACGGTCAATCCCACTATTCGTTGATAAAAGAGTAGCCCAAGAGTTGGCGGTGGGTGGTGATGACTAGCTGTATTCCCTCTAGTCTTACAGTGCTAAATTAGGGACGGCTAGCACAGATAGCCCTCGAGTAGCTTTGTGCGAAATTCAAAACAAAGTATAAGCTTTTTGGTAAGCCTATTATATGTTACTAGACTTTCATGTCAATAAATACAAACACAATTGAATTGATCAGAAAAGTATTGAAACTACAGACGATGAGCTCATTAAAATTACCTTGTTTAAAGCTCCCTTATTTAATATTTTTATGCTGTTAAAACATTTATTAATTATAGAGTGATAGCTGAATAATGCATCGTGTGTTAAGCAACAAACATTACAGTTTAACGAAATTAATTAAGCTGAAATTGTACTACAGCTTGATGGCCAGACAGTTTACAAATACAATACAACTCATTTAGTTCGAGGTAGTTGTTAAGCAGGTGGAAGTGGTTTTGTCACCTGTCACAAAAATATGTTGTAAACGTTTCTTTAACTTTATCAGTTACGATAGGTTACAATGCATACATAAAGTCAGATGAAAGTAGCAAAACTATCTCTAAAAATCAAACAAACCCACTATGTGTTAACAGTCGACAAAGTTCCTCGTTTTGTTACTATTGCAACACTCTAAATTAATATTGGTTGACAGAGCATGTGTTCATACAGAAAGTCTAATAATTGTTCCAGATTCTTAGAATATCAGAAATTCAGTGATAATGCGTCATGCAAATCTACCATCAAGACCATTTAAATGTTTACATTATACAGAAATTCATGTAACACACTGTTTGAAATGGACAGCTGTAAACTGATCATCTGTGTATCTTTGACGTCTATAAAAGGAAACAACACCCAAGCTGTTATTCATACCATACTATTCAATACAGACACAGCATTAAATAAGATCAAAATGAAAGTTTTTGTTGCATTACTCCTGGTTGTTGTTGTAGCGTATGTTTCAGCTCATGGACCTCACCACAAAATGCAAGAAATGCTCTGTGGTAAGTTATAAATTTATTGTGTCAAATACCTGTATTGATATAAACATATAAAGTATGTGTTCTGGTAACTTAAAAGCTTCTACCTGAATCATTCTCCGACATACTATTCTGTATTATTTATGAATTTGTTTTCAACTATGAGAGCATAGTTTATGATGCAAGAAAAACACATCTTCAAAAATTACTTTTTGAACTTTATCCTACAATCAAAGTTGTAATTTAAAACAAATTTCGTTTATAATTTTTTCCAAGCTGTAGTCTATTATACTAAGGTTTTTTAGATATTTGAAATCACTTCATCTGTTTTTAACAGAAAGTAACGATGAAATTGTCAAAACTGCTTTGAAAGATTGTTGGCAGAAAGCTGGTGAGGTAAGTTTAGTGATAAAGCTCTTGAAACCAAAAATTAAAATTTTACTGATGGATTTTGAAAAGGATCATAATAATATTGTAACGTCCAAATTTCAATTATTTCACATATTCAGACTTAGTTTGTTGTTTATTATAACTAATATTTGGTTGTAACAACAAAACATATATGGTTAGTATAAAGCTGAGTCTTACTAAACCATGAAATTAAGAATTTTTGTATCTATATAGAAAACATTATGATGTGTTATTTTCTGAGCCTATGTCTGAGTAGAAGCTTTCATCAGTTAATACCGATGATCTAGGTTGTTTTAGAAATTAGAGGTATCGGTGTTTAAGAAAATTTACACCTCAAAAAAACGCCGAATTTTTAAGAAGCTATTACGCGTAATTATTTAATTATTCTGTACTTCTAATATTTAAATTCATAAAAAATGCTGAAGTTCCATTCTTCTTTTAAGCTAACATAAATTATTATTATTTTATAAAATATTTGCTATAATTTATGTAAAATCCAATGATAATTTTAAAATATTCCTTAAAACAGTTTGTATTAATCTTGTATATGGTAAAATTCCTACACAATTTACTGTTTTATCATGTTCTAGTTTAATGATAAATTCGAACAATGCAAAACTTCACTTGGCGCTACTTCAGATGAAGATCTGTGTACAAAATGGGAAGACGTAAGTTCTGTATGATAGTGTTAATAATTAGTGTTAGCTTTCTATATTACAGTGGTGTATGTTTATTCAGTTAGTTAATCATATACATTTTTAATCAGCCAGTGTGTAATAATGTTACAAATTAGAAACTTTTTCTACCCAGTGGTTCTCTATTATAGAAAGATATGAAAAAAAATGTCCTCACAAGATAGTACCATCTTAAATAAGATTATTTGATTGAACGTATTTACAATTTTAATGTATTTCAACTATTATTGCTATGATCATTGTTTCTAGAGACAAAACGTCGTGCTGAAAACACATACATACATATTCATATATATTTGAAATAACTAATGTGTATTGCAGTAAACAATGCAGATGATCTGCTGCTTAGCCGCTTCATAATATTAGATTACTGTAATATAGTATTTCTACTTCCTTAACTATTAGTATTTTGATCTCAATTAAAACTCAAGAAACTTAAAACATTAAAAACTTTTGATATAAATAGCTTTTAAACTGATTAAGAATCTTCTTCAGTTGGTTGAGAAAACACTAGTAAGTTCATTGAATTACCTTTTTCAGGTAAATACCTGTGCCCATGAAAGTCAAGTAAGTATAAAACTTAGCCATTCTCCATTAATTCTGCCTATAACATAGTTTTGTAACGTTAAACATAATTAATTACAATTTTATAGTATTTCATGCCCATCTCTTTGATAAAAAAGTGAAGAGATGAACATTTTTATGTATACATTTAAAACCACCTTTTCCTACCGTGAGGGTTGAAATGTGTGTTATTTTTTATGATTTGAATTACCGAATTCTGTTTATACCCTCCATTACCTTTATATTGACAACTTTTAACAACACGCTTTGTACAGAACTTACCAAATAAAAAAAGAAAATTTTAATATTTTGTTCAAAATTCATTTAAAGTATCCAGGATTAATTTGTAGAATTAATTTAACACTGATATTATTTCTGTGTACATTTATGTGTGTATCATACTTTATTTAGGATCTTAAGTCGTGTGTGGAAAGTACAAACATGTACTTAGTTCAAAATGTGCAATTAATTTATTAATACAGTTTTTATTTATAAGATAATATTTTAATCGCCTTCTTTAGGCTCACAAGAAGAGCGGATATGGACAAGTAGTGGTAAGTATCAGTAAGAATACTTTAAATTAAAACATTATTTAACTCTTAGGCCCAGTCATTTACTAATGATTAACGTAACTGATGGAGGCTTGAGTCAGTAATTTGATATGTACCTTTTTCACCACCTAACATACTATTAGGTGGTGACGCATTGTAAGAGTGACAGCCAATCGTGGTGTCTAATAAAGAGGCTACTGCCTCTTCAGACGATAGGTGCTGCCTACCATTCCTCGTCCTTCTGCTCTGAATTTCGAAATTAGGAATGGCGGATGAGTAATATGTCGTTCAGAAAAACAAATATTTATTTAGGGTACAGACTTAAAAAAACTATATGAACTTACACGTCCCCAGCTGGGACAGAAGTAAGTCTACGGATTTAAAACTCTAAAATCAGAAAAACGATTCCTTTCGGTTTACAAAGCAGGTAACTCCATGTTTCTTTATTATATGAGAACACTCAAAAACACACACTCACAAACTTATATTACAAATATGTTATTCAAACAACACAACCAGTTGGAATTGTTTATTTGCTAACAACAATACTATTTGTATAATGAGATACTAACAAAATTTTTTTTGACGTAAGAAATGATTTTGGTTGCGTTATTTTGTATTTGAATGCACATTTTATAAAATATAAAGACAGTAACGTGTATTTAAAATAATGGAAAACAACACAACCTACCAACATAAAACATTAGTACATAGAGTTCTAAGTGAATGCGATGTCCATGCAGGACATCAGAACGTCTGCGATGTCTAATCTAAATGAGTTAAACTTATTCCATAATACATCATATCCATCAAGTACCTGCAGTACAAATGACACTTTAAGGCAAACGGCATCATCATAAATGACAAATCAACGAACTTATCCTGTAAAAATTACCAGATATAGCAACATTCCCGAAACCTTGGTATCAGAGGTAAGTTTCAAAACTTAAGAAGATGACGGTACTGGTACGCTAAATGTCTGTCAACAAATGGTGAAATTAAATTTACAGATAAAGCTTTAACATATTGTTTTCTGAGATGAATATCTGAGGAATAACAGATACGCTTTTGAAATTCGCTTTTCTTTGGAATGCTTCCCACTATCTACACCAACTATTAATTAACGTATATGATAATACCATGTGTTCTTCCTTTAACTTAAATTAAAAATTATAATCTAAACTATTTTCTTCAGGTTATAATTATTAAGTTGCTTGAAGGGCTCGGGGACTCTTAAAGAATGTTTAATAATATATTACTGCTTTACTAACTATGGTGCCCTCAACTGCAGAGCCTAATTTTGTGTTTCAAAATTAATTTTTGTTCGACTAGATAATTATATGTGTTATAACCAATAATTTAACATTTACGTCTTTTTAGAGCTGTATAAACAAGGCGTACAGTTCCTGGAAATCTGGTTAAAACTAGTCGTTCGATGATTTTACAATTGGGACATTAGATCAACAACGAGATCTTATTTCTTTATTTTATGTTAACAATTGATATAAGAAATTTAAGAGTCTGCTGTAGTTTATTAAACTTCAATAAAATAATTTGTTCTTTGCTTTCACGTTTTTTGTCTTCTGCGTATTCGTTTCCAAAGAGATTTGCGCTTGAAGATAATTTGTTTTAATCGAAATACACGAAATATCGAAATTAAAGAATTTACGGTATCGTTGAAAGGGTAAAAAATTATCTTTCAATAATGATAAGATCTCAAGGCAAATCACTATTGATATGATTTTCAAGGTTTTATGTTTTAGACTTCTATAATCTAATACAGAACATGTCAAACAACTAGAAGAGCTTCAGCTGGATTTTGGTTATCTCCATATCTTCCAGAATTTTACGTACTGTCTTTTCTCAGCTTCCTTTGAACTTCCTTGTTTAACAGTTGAATTGTTTATTTATCCATTTTGTACTTTCAAGATATTACTGACTAGCTAGGAAAGAAAATGAGTATAACAAAAATTAATGTTCTACGTCACTAATTATATAGTGAACATATACATAGGAGATTTTTTATAAAATATACGTACAGTACTGTGCAAAGGTGTTTGGACAATATAATATTTTATCATTCTTTCTATTTTACTGGGCTACTTTTTTCCATGTCATTACAAAATGTAAAGCTCAACACCATGATAATGATTCAGTGATCCCTGTTGACAATTTATTGGGCTGGGAGGATTCTACTTATGAATATTTAATATTCCCATATACTGGTACCATGGACATTTTTATAACAGTTCTACTTGAATGAATATACTGATGAAATGTAGGGTTTCAAATAACTGATGGTACCCTTTGATATGTTTTTTACTGTACAAAAAAGCCGGTATATGCTCCAATAAATCAGTTTCATAACACTGCTCACATAAACCTTGATAAAGTGGTTGACATAATATATTAAGTTTTGTTATCATGACATTAGGGTCAGCTAGTACAGATAGCCCTATTGTACAGTATCTTTGAGCAAAATTCAACAAACAAATAAATCTACTTTTATTATCATAACCTAAATTTCAGAACATATACTTAATTGTTAAAATCTTCAATATTATTTGACTCGTCACTTAAAACAAAGAATCACCATAAAATAAATTTTCTTTATTTTATAATAATTTTGCTATACTTAGAACAAGGAGAGTTAAGACAAGACTGCGATTCAGCAGCTTAACTATGGTTCTACCTGTCCAACATTTGTATCTCATTATCATCCAAAATAACTGACGTTCCAAGCTTTGAGGCATTGGATGTGTTATAATAGCGATGATAAAATCCGATATTCAACCAGACGAAAATAGATCTTAAACCTAATATTAGGAACGACTGCGAAAATAGCTTTTCGGTAGCTTTACGTTTATGACGGAAAATAAAAGTATTAAACACCAATGTTTACAAAAAAGATCTGAAATGGTCAGTACTACTGATATGAAACTTCCAGTACGATTTTAATATTTCATTCATAAGGTACTAGAGTAATTCAATAAATCAAAGAACAGGTGGTTCTTTTTATCATCATATAATTTCCAGGAGTTTGATCAAAGAACAACCATAAAATACATTTTAAACTGTTAATTTTATCAGTATACTCATACTTATAGTCCTGAGTGGGGTCTTTTGGTTAATGTGCCGGAATATGTAGATGTGGATAAATTTTTTGGTGTTTTTTATCATGTAGCATAATTGACGCTCCGCACTTTGAAGCATTGAGTTCGCAATAATGATTATCAAATCAGCTATTCAATGAAACAAAGTAGTCATTTTGTGTAATAGTCGGATGTCATGGACAGGTAGCGTTGATAGTCTTTGAGTAGTTTTACTTCTGTACCTCCTGAAAAAAAAAATTATAAGAAAATAGTACAGTTTACTGGAAGGATTTTTATTTGGATAAAATCAGATATTAACAAAGTATACTTTTTAATAAATATATATATATTAAAATATTTTTTCATAAATATAAGAATATATTAAATAAATTAAAATAAACAAAATTTAAAGAAATTTACTAAAAATCTCTGATAACTATTTTTAGTTGTGAATAAGTTCATTTAACAACTTGGCACTACTTTATGCGGATGAACACCTTACCGTATATAAAGACTTGTCTAGAGTATGAATGTTGATAGCTCTACCAAATTAATGGATGGTGGTTAGGAGTTGTACTAGTTAGTATAAATAAATGGTTGAATTACTACAAATTAGTGTAATTTGTTTACTGGACTACCAATTAGGGCCTTTCTACAATAATGGGGGCTGGAGTGCTCACTTGCAAAGGTAAGTTTATATAACTTACTTTCCTCCAAATGGTAGAACCTAATTCTTATTTTGTATTTTTCATTTAGTTTTTATTTTGTCTTCTTTTTATTCTTCTTCTTTACTCAGAAAGTAGTCATCTTCCCACAACTGTCTACAGGCAACTATAAGAAAGTAGACACGCCATTTGATACAAATAAATAAATATTGTGATAACGTCTATGTTGTTTTGTTTTTAATAAGAAATAAATAATTAAATACCAAAACGGTTTAAATTATAAATTACACTCTGATGCCGATTTTATTGACACAACTTGATAATACAGCTGTTAAACTACGTGTTGAGCATTTTTCTGTTAAATATAAATATTGTGACATGCACGGAAGAGCCAGGTCTATGTTGAATAATAATATATAATGATTATCTTTCCCAGATATTTTAGTCGTTTTATCAGAAATCTGTCGATATAAAATCTAACACTAAGGTAAACATCTTGGTTACGTAAACTAGTAATTAGGACTCTCTTATATTCATATTGGTGAGCAGACAAGAAAAACCAAACTAAAATATTACCTACTAATCGTAATAATCAGTATTGCCACTAGTCATTGTATCTTAGTTTTCAAGGATATATAATTAGTTTCAAACCAGAACTCTTTCTTCGACAAACACAAATAGGCACAAAGCCAAATAACGAAGCTGAACTTGCGTTGCTGAAAGTTCTAAAGCTGGATTCAAAAAACTTAAAACAATTCAATGTTTATATGGTTTTAAATTACGCACCTTTCTTATTTTAAGAAAAGTGTACAGTGTATGTTTTCCAGTTCTTCATATCACCAACAAAATAACCACCTGAAGAAAGATGTTTCTACGCATAAGTGTAGCGGATGTTTACTTTGTGGGAGCAATTTGTGAGTGACATTGATGTTGTCAGGATGTGTTGTCTTTAAGAAGTTTTTAAAAATTACAGCACTAACGTAGAATTTGATCATTTCTTCAATTATAATAATTCGTAATTTAACATTATTCTATACAATTATTTTCAAAATGATATGGGGTATTATTCAAACTGCATTTCACTTCATATTAAAGTTCATATTGCCCATTGAAAATACATTTTTCTTAATTTATTTATATATGTGTGTAATATTTTAAGCTTTTTAGGGCAACTGTATTTTTATTATTACAATTATTTTTTCTAATCATTGTTAATATTATGACAATTTCGTTGACGTTTAAAATGTAAAAATAAAACTTTATTATCATATTAAATCACAGAAATAATACTACATTAATTATCGTAAACATGGACTCTGACCAGTAGTGTAATAGCTGAATGTACAACACCATATTTGAAACGTTCACTATGATATTCACGGTACATATTCTTACAATGATAGATTGATGTATTTAACACACTCTCTATCATTTACACCAAACAAGAATCCGATAGTGTTAACATTACCTCTTCAGAAATGTCAACACAACACACATTTTTACAGCATTAAAACAGCTTGAAATTACGACCTGTTATGAAATATATGAATGATAATGTATCAAAGTAATGGCGCTGCTGTTACTGGAGTAAATGTTTATTATTGTTAAATATTGTAACGTTTACAAATTATAAATACCCATATGGGAAAAATCTAAGTTTTACAATTACATACTGATTGTTGTGCTGTTACATATGAAACTAAATATACCAGTTCTTGTTTTCTTTACGTTGAAATACTGCAAAGCAACATAACAGGTTGATCCTCAAGTTTAGATTACTGAAAAGCATATAACTAATAAACAAATATAAGTAAGATAGGCTCAGTAGATAGTATAAAATAAATGTAAGTCAGCTGAAATGTACTATACTTGTATGAAAGTTAATTTCATCTTTGTAGTTTAGTATTTTTTAGTTAATATATGTTTCCCTTTGTGTTCTGCCATGTGGTTAAGGCTTTCAGCTCGCAATCTCATGGTCACGTTTTCGAATTCGTTGGTTAAAGAGTCACCCAAGAGTTGCGGTGGGTAGTGATAACTAGCTGCCTTTCCTTTCCACTGCTAAATTAGTCATTCATTTATCATGCTCATTTGTAGTTGAATAATAAGAATAAATGAATCTATAACACTTCTGGAGTGGTCAAATATATTGATCTAACAGGTTTGACAACTAAATTATTTCTCTAATCTATCAAGAGATAAGGGAGGTATGAGTTGAGGCTTTATACGTGGATAATAACGTAGAGCCATTCTATAAACAGATATACATGGCTGTAAAACGCAAAGTACAGGAAACAATGTTTCGACCTTCTTAGGTCATCTACAGGCTAACAGAGAAAGTTTGCAACTAACTGTTGCTGGGCGCGTTTTTTAGGGACGAGAGTGTAGGGGACGTTACATTTAGATGTTAGGTCATTAATTAATTTAGATGTTCGAATCTCCATCACACCAAACATGCTCACCCTTTCAGCCGTGAGGGAACTATAATATGACAGTCAATCCCATTTTCTTTGGTAAAAGAGTTGATGGTGCGCGGTGGTGACTAGCTTGTCACCTCTTTTGTTCTTAGAAGCGTGTACCGTAGATAGCTGTCGTGTAGCTTTGCTCGAAGTCCAAAACAAACTAAACAAATAAACCAAAACAAACAATTAGTGTATTATTTGTACCAAATATTATTACACATACTATCTTAAGTAATCCGTTACTCGAAAGGAACCAGTATTATACATTTTTATATTTATCTGTTCTGAAATATTGAATGAGACGGTTACGTTATTATTTTACACCTGAAAAAGAGAGATGTTTCATGAAAACATGATTATTTAAATTCATAATTAATATAGAATAATTCGATATGGGAGCATATTGTTTCACTTTATAAGTAAATATATTATATTAGATAAAGTATGTTTACTACTTATATTTTTTAATTAAAATATAATATTTTGATAGCTTTTTATTTATGTAGTCTTAGTGTAATTCTTGTCTCAAATTTTAAACATAATGCTTAATAAATACGATAATAAATTATTTTGTTTTACAAATAAGCATCATAACTGAATGACTAACGAATAGAGTTTACCATCATATGAGATATTAAAAATAGCAACACTTACTACTTCATAGTTTTATGTAGAAATTCAGGTAGAAAGCATACTGTACAATTAACATTAATAAAACAGTGTAGTTTTAGAGTACAGCTATAAACTTTTTCTATGTCTAAATAAAACTTCTAAACATATTATCTTACACAGATTTCTAATTCACAATAATACTCTCTAAAACAACCATTTCAAATGTCATTGACATACATTGATTTTAGGAAACACAAAATGCAAGAATTGTTGTCACTCTACCAAATAGTCAGTCCTTCTTAAAATCAGCAGAATAAAGGGTCAACAGCACTGAATGGTCTGGAATTAGAAAAAAAAAAAGTTACTTTTTTTTTAAAACAGCAACTCTTCGGGTGCTACCCAAATGATTTTGTCAACTGGGCTATCCTTCTCGAACTTCCTGACGAGTCGGTGGATATCTGATTTTGATATCCGATTGAAGAATATAGATTTTTTTTTATGAACGGTAAACATTGCACGTACTTAAATATGTTTTAATCCCAACAGATGACAGCACATATCGATGGAGAGAGATGCGGCATAATCTAAAGATAAAGCACGTATTATAAATTTATAAAGGTGTGATTCTGGTTTTAATTACTTTAAAAGTTTCAGCTTTCATATATTTAAATAAACTAAAATATTATAAATCCTGTGTTCAATCCATGGAATATAGAAACAGAGAATACAGTTAAAAATAAATAAACTTTTAACATGAAGTTGGATTATTTGGTTTTGCGTATAATTGCAACAAGAAGTATCTAATAAAGTAATAAAATAAATACTGCAAAGAAGGTACACTAACAAATGCAGTTTTTAAATGTGACAAAATCTTTTCAGAACTAAGGTAATGTGATTATAATGCTATCCATTTTTAGATATAGCACAAGAAACGTATTTCATTCAAGATAAATGCATTTATTTTTAGGTGTCACTTTAACCCTGGTTCCTAACATACTTGGTTTTTGAATAAATCAAAATAAATTTGCAATAATTCAAATAAAGATGGATTTTTTTTATAGAGTGGACTGTTACTGTTTTTCTATAATGAAATTTCACCTCTTTAACATGTTACAAATTATTCTAAGCTATGTTGTAAAATATGGTTGTTTTGAACTTTTAACTAAATTTGTATGTGTGTAAATATTCACGTTAAAAGAAGGCTTAACCTCGTGTTGACCTTCGTAATTCCTAATAAAATTTGACGATTATGACTGCAGCGTATAATATACTTTTATCTTAAGGTACGATAACTGTTCATTATTTTATAAAACTATATAAAATCTTACATGCTTAGTTGGAATAAACGTAGTCTGTAGCAAAAATAATCCAGTAAATTTATAAACTATAATTATTATTGTACTTGAAGTTTTTTATACATGGATTGTTTTATTTTTGTGTGAAAAGACAATTCATATTACCAAAAAATATAAATAACAGTATTAATTATAAGTAAAAGTATTTATGTTCATTTGGAAAATTAAGATGTTTAAAGCTAAGATACGGAAGGAAAATTTCCGTTTTATAGAAATGAAAGTGTTTCTTGGTTTGAGAGAGCACAAGTATTACAAATAAATACTGTGTCAAGAATATTCGATTATGTTAACTCAATAATAGTTTTAGGTATAAATTAATCTAGACATCGTTGATTAAGTCAATAAGCTCATCATCCTCCGTTTATAGAAAAACTATTTGTAATATCTTATTATATGTAAAGCATAAAGTGAAACTAGTAAAAGAGTAATAAATTTAAATGAACGTCCTTTACAGATAGTAGGTGATTTACATGTGAAAACTCAGGAAATGTAAAAAGTACGATTAAATACAAAACTAATGAATAAGTGTTTTATACACAAACTGAACATCATACCTAGTTATTGATTATACATTTAGACATTAACATGGTGATGTTATCATGACTGTGTTTCCGTTTCTTGGATCTATGAAACCATATCCATCTATAATAGCGGACTAGCAACATGTTTTCTGGTGACACTTATTGAAATGATTATGCCACAGTCTCTGGTGAAATAACCTTATATGCCCCTTCCTTCAATACCTGAGATCGTTACACATTAAACGCCCTCTGGTGGTGTGACGATAGTGAGCCCAATTACCACTTGTGTGCTTGAAGTTAGGTACGTAATTGGCAAAAATAGATTAAAACATTCTATGTGAAAAGAGAATATTAAAATGTTTTGCCGTTAAAAGCTTCAGAAGATATAAAATGTAAAAATAAACCAGTTCTTATAACAATTGTTTGAATATTCACTGTTGTTAAGTAGTTGAGTTGCTAATAATTAATGTAATGATTCAAATAAATATGAATTTCTAGTATAGTGCATACCTTTATTCAAATATGCTCAGAAATCGTTTTGTGCAATTTCATTGAGGTATTCTGGATTAAGGTAAGACATTTTTTGTTACCTGCATGTTTAAGCTTTGTAACCATCTTCTAATTCTTTTTAAATGTTTCATATATTTTAATCTGTGTTTGTGTTAATTCCTCAATGCTGGTACAATTTGTAATTAATTATGTATAGTTCAAACAGAACGTAATAAAGTTAGTCTCACACAAAATTAATTTAAATAATATAGTGATAATATTTAGCTGAATTGTATTTATAAACGAAAATATTTCGTTGAAAAGAGCGATATTAGTTTAGTTATCTTTAATATATATAAAAAACAATTACCAGTCTGATGTTATCAACACTATGTACAAATACACACACCACCGAAGACAGTACTTAAATATGTAATTTAATAATATACACAGAAACACTACCTGGATCATCTTTAGCAATGTCTTGAAGTGGCGAGCAAAGCTAATAAACCGAATAATCCCAAACTAATGGTGTAGTGTTTGGTCCGGGAACAATCACCAATCTCTAATGTGGGTACATGTGGATCAAACAAAAAAAAACCACATCAAAATCATATCTTGTTAGAGGTAAGGTTCAGGGAACACTAAACCGATATTAAGAACTGTGTTATCAGTTCATCAGCTACAGTTTTTCACGCAAAATTTTCATGCAAAAATATTAGATAAAGAAGGAAACGACTAAAGAAGTGAAATAACAAAAGTTCTTGCTGTCTCAATAAAAGACAATAGATAATGAGGGGGTATTAATAAAAATAATGGTAAACGATTACTCAATACTGCATGTATACTATTTATAAAAGACAAACATATTATTTGTCATCGTTTCGATGTAAAATTGTACTGTTAATTTTACAATTTATATTATGTTGTATGAAATTTCTATTATTTTAATTTATCTATATAATACTTATAACTGTTTTTTCCTTATATTTATTATATTAAAGCAATCGATTTATCATCTATGTTCACCACATCTACCAGGTAACGGTTTGTCCAGAAGTAAGTCGGTTACATAACGAGTTTTCTAGAGTTAGTGGAAAGTACTAAAGTATATTATTATTATATGTGATAAGATATTTCAATGAACTTAATGAAAGATCATTGTAAATATTTGTGCTTGAATTGATCGATAAAAAATCTATCTGACGATGTATCAATTTTGCATTATTGTGTATAAATATACTTATAGTTGAGGGAACTTCGTATACTTTTGTTATTTTCTGTAGTTTATTTAGTTATGTTTTAGGTATAGTTAAACGTGTAGGGTACCAACACTCTACAACTCAACGTATATATAGATTTTGTATAATTTTAGTTGTTGTGCCCCATCTATTGTTAATCATACATCATAAGTAATTCTGTTTTTCCATATTTTATTTGTGATTTCACTTATGTATTTTGTGCAATTTGTATTTGAGTAACAAATAAGACACAGGAATTTGATGTTGCTATACGCCTTAAACAGTCTTGTGACCATACTAAACAAGGCAGCGGTTTGCGGCGATATTGAACGTAAACAGTATTCGTGAAAACATGGCTTCCACTACAATCACCAATTACCTCCATTTATTTTTCAAGAATTTATCATGGAATTAGATAATATATGCAAGTCAAGATATAAAGTAAGTACAAGAAAGTCCTTCTAGATAGAACAGGTTCTTATTCCATCCGTCAACAATTATAATCGCTTGCTCGGTTCCAGTAAATAAGTCGACGATGCAAACGTCGTACCCGAGTTATGCCTACGAACTGACGTTAAAATTTCACAGGTGAGAATATAGATATCGTAAATTATTTAGTCCGAATTAAATCTTTTTACATTGGAAAACATTTCAAGGTCCATGAAAGATTTGATGCTTACAGATATTTTGTACTCGAATGGGAGGGTGCACAATATCACTGTTGAAAGTGTACAAATCGTTCAACTCTACAGGTTACTCGAGGGTAACATGAAATTGGTTAGTGACTGTGCCTGTTGTTTATTTTGCATCAGTAGTACATTTGCGATGGTACTGATGACCAGTTGCTGAATTCTCAGGTAGAACTTAAAACAATCAGTTAAGTACGGTGAACACGAATGTACAGAAGCAAAGAACTGTATGTAGACTTTGATTAAGTCAAAGTAGTCAATAGTACTCTATCAAAGAATTATTGATGTTTTCATCTGACCAGGATTTTTATTTTAACATCAACAACAAGACACTAGAGAATTTTTCTTTCGACAATCACAAAAATTTCATTTTGTAGGGAAAGGCTAGCTTTAGCCTACATGAAACTACGTTTTACTTTAATCGTTACAAGTACCTTCCAGGTGGAATCGTCACAAACATCAACAGAACAGTGCAAGTAACTAGGAAAGATATAACGATAGTTTGGTATGATTACGAGTGCATGTAATGAATACGCCAAGAATCAAGACTAACGGATTAATGATTTAGTTAATGTGCAGATTACCAGGAAAAGCAGGAACAACTGTTCTGGACTAAGCATGTACGTCTGCCTAACCTTGATTAGCTCCGTACACTTGTTAGGTGTATCCAGTGGTAGACAACATATAGCCAGACATAAGTAACGAGTACAAAATTTTAAAAGTTTTACCTTGATATTTAGTTTTCTACATTTCAATTTTATTGAATTCTTATACCCGAATTGTTAACACCAGTTTTCGCGTATTACTGGTATGCTTGCGAATAACATATATAAACTAATAGTTTGAATGGTCAGTTTTTCCTTTACAAATTCAATAAGCAAGTGAATTACATGAAAAACTTGGCAGTCTTTTTTTTACCTTCTTAATTGTTTGTTTTTTGGTTCATCTTTGTAATTAACTGTTTTGCAGCTTCATTTATTACATTCATTGAAATATCTTTTATGGGTTTGTTTGAACTTGCTCTTGTTTGCAACAACTTATTGGAGTTTGTTTACTGAAAGGTTTCTTAGATATAATTTTTCCTAGAATGTCTGTAGCTTTTATTTTTAATAACAGTAAACTTTTATTTAAATATATATTAGATTCTATCTCTTATTTTACAAAATTCTTCCAGGAATTTGATATACATAATGAATTATCTCTTAGGAAGGAAAGAATAAGTCATTTAATAAACTTTTAAAAATGAAAGAAGAAGAGAAAAAAATGAATTATTTTTCGATATTTTATGCCACAAAGAAAACTTGAGAGTGAAAGAAAACACAGCTTAATGTTTAACTGAAGCACAACTACATTTGTTTTCGAAAAACAACAGTTAAACGAGTGTTTATTCTACAGCAATAGCAATTATAAATAATTTATGATTGAATGCATCAACATTATCAAATATTTTTATGATCTTAGACAAATATATTAGACCACCTCTAGTTCTTTTATTTCCAAGACAAAAAAATTGTAAAGATCTTAATTTCTTTGCATATGACAACCCCTCCATCCCAGAGGCCATTTTAATAACGCTTCTCAAATATTAAGTTTATATCAGGAGTGAAACAACAGTTAGTTGAATATTATAGTACCGAGGTGTATCTTGGTTAGGAAATGTTTATGAATGACGTTTCATATGAAAGTAAATATAAAAGGTTAAGTGATTTCTGTTTATACTTATATTTCAGCCTTCCAGTGGCTCAGCGGTATGTCTGCGGACTTATAACGCTAAAACCGGGTTTCGATACCGTGATGGGCAGAGCACAGATAGCCCATTGTGTAGCTTTCTGCTTAATTAAAACAACAGCAACTTATATTTCATGAAGAAATCGTGCTTGAGAATATTCACTGCTTGCTCTTTAGAATTGTTAATTTCATAACTTCTATGTTATGTCATTCCGCTATTAAATAATTATTTTATAAACCAACTGATGTTGGAGATCTTTCGTTTTATACTACAAATGTACAGTAACATAATTTTTAAGAATTTGGTAACAAGTACCAAGAACAACTGGACAGCATCAAACACCTTCTCGGAAAAAAAATGTAAAAGCGGATGTGCAAAAACTAAAAAAGACTCACATCTGATCTTTCTGAAACATTTAGATGTTTAAAATAACGTTAAAATATATATTGCCATTAAAACCATTGATAAAATGGAAATGTTATTCAAGAACATGATTCATAAAATGTAGTATAAGTTTATAATACAACAGAGTATGGATTTTTCAACTTGTCAACTTATCAGATACAATGGAAGTCGTAATAATTACGCGATGACATCCTGTGCAAGGTACTTCGAGACAGAATAAGAGTTTGTGTGTGTAGTTACAATATATTGTACAAGTGTCCTAAAGCAGATTAATTTAGTTTTCCAGCTTGACCTAATTAAGAATTCTAAGAGTTTCCACCTCTGTATAAGCCGAGAAGAATAAGTCTATAGTTCCTCTTGAAATGATCAAGCTCAATAAGTTTCCTTATAATATTTGTGAATGTGTAGACTTTTTATCTCTACTAAATGTCTATAAAATTATGGATTGAATTTTTAATGGCCATAATGTATTTGATTTGTGAAATGTAGACGTTATAATTAATTATAATAATTTTAAGCTGCTCGATATTCTTATCCACTGACGAATTTTTCTGTGTACTGGTTATTATTATTTTTGTTTCTAAGACCTTTGTTGTTTAACGATGGGGTGATAATTTTATTGATCTCATTATGGCAGACATTTTAACTTTTAAATTTCTTAACTCACGGGATACAGTAGTATACCAGTTAAGGTTAGTGTTCCTGGTAGTTTGTTCCTTTACAACACTTGTACTCAGTTTGCGACTTATGAATATGAGTATTTTTTGTTGAGTTGGAGTGTATTCTTTCTTACCATAAAAATATCTTATTTTTTATGGACCTTAATTCTGTGATGAATTTTGATCGTGACAAATTTCCGATAATCTACCTTATAGTAAGATTTGTAGTAGTTATAGTACCGACGTGTGTTTGCTAATTATGAACTATGAGTCCGTAATTTAACTCTCCATGAAGACAAGCGACGATCGTATCATAGTTTAAGTGAGAAACTAATTTTAAAGCGTGTTTTAGTTAAATGTGATTCTTAAATTGCAAGCGAAAATATTTAGCTTTTAAAATATTATTTATTTATTTTCAGCGGTAACGAAAATTATGATAGTTACACGAGGATGGGAAGTCCTGTTGTAAATCAGAGGGTTTATTCTCAATTATATCAACAGTGAAAATTCAACTTCTTTAAAATTAAAAAATAAAATAACAGACATATTAAATTATTTTTGAAACTTATAATGATGAATAATCCTCAGAATACATGTAACAATCTAAAGATTCATACCATTTATAACAAGGAGGAAAGGAACTATAATACAGGTTACGTCAAATAATACATTCTTCAAACGTTAACACTTCCGTTTGGATACTGATTTTCTAAATGTGATGTAACTAATTACTAGTCTTTGAAATAAAAATAGAATATGTGCAGAATTTTTAAGAAAATCAAAAGTACACTCAATCATGATCTGTGTACAGTGAGTCTTGTTTCATTTATTTATAAAATCAAAAGTACACTCAATCATGATCTGTGTACAGTGAGTCTTGTTTCATTTATTTATCATTAGATTGTTTTTTTTAATTTTTCTCAAAGTTATACGAGAGTTGTCTGTGCTAGTCGTCCCTAATTTAGCAGTGTAAAATTAGAGGAAAGGCAGCTAGTCATCAGTACCCACCGACAACTCTTGGGCTACTCTTTCACCAACGAATAGTGAGATTGACCGGCTGAAAGGGTGAGCATGTTCGGTGTGACGGTTATGTAGTACTAAGCTGAAAAACATCATATGGAAAATTAGTTTAAGTCGGTCAATTTTTAGGGTCTTATAACAAGAACGAAATGTTGTATAATTTCCTTGTACGTTATTTTCAAGCTAAATTTGACATATTAGCATCTAATATTGTACTTGAAATAGTGCAATTTTTGAAATATGCCTTTCAAGGAAATATAACAGTATAAGTAGATAAAATCTCATGCTAATAACCTTAAAAAGTCTGTACAGCGAAGAAAGGATTACTGCTAAAATAAAGATAAGGTTAGAAAAGGTAATTTTTAATATGCCAACCAAGCCATAGTTATTAACCCAGCCAAAGAAATGTCTGGTATTCTGGCTGGATGGAAGTAAAACTATAGTAGAGATACCAGTATATGTCGATAGATATCTCTAAGAAACTCTATAAAATGGAAAGACCTAAAGTCCAGTCACTCTAGAGACTTATTACCAGAAAAGCTATGGCATAGTTATAATTATTTTAAATTAAAAACTATGAAGTAGGAATTGGAGCACCAAAAGGTAAGGAAACAAGATAGGAATCTGCTGGATAACATTACAACATTTGGTGACGTTTGACACAATGCAACCTCGAAGTTGGTATGGCTATCGTTCTGCCTATTCCTACTTTATGTTTTAATTTCAACTTTCATCCACTTAAAGACTTTCGTTGCATTTTATCAGTAGCTAATAATTTTAAAATTTCCAAAAAAAAGATTAGTTTCGACATTCTTCTTTTGGCTCACTCCTTACCAATCAAATAGCTGTAATGTCTTCCAGGAGTAAAGAATGATTCCCTGTCTCACTTCCGACATCAAACACCTCTTTATGATGTAAAGCAGTTCATTAGCGTCACGTAATTTGATTGCATACACATATCTGTACTTGGTTGCAGAAACAAAGTTTACAACAGAGAAAATTAACTACATACAGATTTCATTTCGTTTGAGCAATCACAAAGTTAAAAAAAAACTGGAATGAACAGAGAGATTGCATTATCCACTTTGCGGTTGTACTGTGCCATAAACCATCAAGTGTTCTAACGTTAACCCGCCTATTTCTACCTTGTTTTTAATTTTAGTGATCTCATTTATATTTCCTGAATTTTTTATTATTTGTCTTACATTTATAAAATTTAATACTATGTGTATTGATTTTTTCCTCTTTCACTTCATACATAATATAAGAGTCAGCTCCCTAAACACATCGATTGTATAGTGTACAAAGCATTGAATATTTTACATGTTACGATCATCTAACGTTCATCTATTATTGAAAAGTAATTCGTGTTTCATCCGGTTCTTAACATTTTTAAAGGAACACCAGATTTCTTTAAGAAAGCAAAGTTCAAGGGGCAATGATAATATTTTTTACACTAGAATTATGGTTTTTGTAAATTATTACTAGTTACTACAATTAAACAATTACACTATACACTGTCCATAAGCACACAGAATAGATTTAGATTTACACTGACGTTACTGATGAAGTTCTTGTATTGTTACCTAGACCGAAAGAAGAAGAAAAGTTAACAATTGGATGAATTGGTCACTTTCTAGTTTGGTATCTTAGCAATGGTTATTGCCTTGTTTTGTGGTTTGCTGAGTAGATAAGCAAGTAATAGAGAGTGGAAATCATATTCTAAAGTAAAACTCTCTGTCACTGATGATTTTGTACTATGCCTATTGAGTACGTTAGTCATTCTTACATATAGAATGTACTGACTCTATAATGGAGAAGTGGTTTATATTGTGACATTGTACTACATGTTTCGACAGACTAATGTATCCTCAAAAACAAATTACTTCATTATGTTTATAAATTGTTGTTTCCAACGTATATTAGCGTAATATATTACCTTTCTCAAATTTATTTGTCTGATCATTAACGTAGCAGTAAGACACTTGTATGAGTTTCAACTCTCTTTCGTTGCCTACCAGGTTTCCTCTAGATGGAGTCAAATGCGATTTTACTAAAAACAAAATAATTTGTACAAGTTTGTGTGTTTGAATTTAGCGCAAAGCTACACGAGGGCTATCTGCATTAGCCGTCCCTAATTTTGCAGTGTAAGGCTAGAGAAAAGGCAAATAAACATCATCACCCACCGCTAACTCTTGAGCTATTCTTTTACCAACGAGTAGTGGGATTGACCGTAACTTTCTAACGCCCCCACGGCTGAAAGGGCGAGCATATTTAGTGTAAAGAAGATTCGAACCCGCGACCATCAGATTACGAGTCGAGTGCCTCAACCACCTGGCCATGCGGGATCATTTTTCATCAGAATTCAAAATGCATAACTGTTCAACTCGCGTTTACGTGTTTTATGTCAGATTCAACAGAAAGTAGCTGTTGTTGTTGTTTTGAATTAAGCACAAAGCTACACAATGGGCTATTTGTGCTCTGCCCACCACGGGTATCGAAACCCGGATTTTAGCGTTGTTAGTCCGCAGACATACCGCTGAACCCCCGGAGGGCACAGAAAGTAGTAAATAACACTTTGTAAGCAATGTTTCAACTTATCATTGTAATGTTATTTATTTTATTCGTGGAAATACCATTAGGTTTTATGGTAAATTCCAACAACTGTGTATTGAAGTAATGCAAACTATTCATAATGTTTAATGCCTGAAAAATATCACTGTTATTTACTGTTTGATAAACCAGTTTTTTATCATTTATGATTATATGAGTGAAAATGAAGAAACTATTTTCAGTTGAATGTTTTAGTGACACAAATTTTTAAAGTATGTTTTAAATTTTTTTGAAGAAGTTTATCAAGGCGTAATGAGAAAATCATATGATTACTTATTCATTGATTTGAAAGAGCAAACGTCTGAACGTTTATACCGCAGGATATTGATATTTCAATGAGCATATAATCATCTATTATCACGAATGTGGATGTGACGTAACTAGAAGGACTTTGTTAGAAGGAAGGACTACACGTAACTAAAGGTCAAACATTCACATATTTAGTAACTGGATATATAGATATATTTTTGTTTAACTATTTACTCATGTGTATCAACGTGTTATTTTAAATATGCATGGGTTACTCAACACAAGGATACGAAATCTTCGGCATTCATCAAAGCCTTCAACCGAATTTTAAAACAGGGTCGAAAACTTCGAAACTTCAAACTGTCGTTAACACAAAATTCACTAACTGTCTGTTTCAACACTATCCTCATTAAAAAAAGGCACTAATTTTTAGTACATATAACAAAAGAAAGCCATCTCTAGTGGAAAGATTTAATAACACTCTTAGAACTAGAATGTAACGCCAGTTTACTCCTTATGGAACTTACATGTAACTGTATAACTGTACTGCAAAAATATAGTCAGCGCATGTGATAAGTCTTATCATAGCAGCATTGAAATGATATTAGCAGAAGTCAACCATTTTAATCATTCAACAAACTACCCATCAAAGTGAAACTTCGATTCAAGACAGGTAATCATGTATGCATTAATAAAATGAAATATCAGTTTAAGAACAATATCGTAGAAATACTAAATAAACGCTTTAAGAAGTTGAATAATTTATGCAATAAAGTTCCTAAGTGACATATGTATTGTAGAAGAAATGTCATCTGATTAATGTAAAACAAAATGTTTGGAAAAATGGAAAGGGTATCATCGTAAACATAAAGGCTTCATCCCTCAAACAAATCTGAATCGCCTGTCATCATAACTGTAAACCATAACTTTAGTTTTTATTATTCACACCCCACCAATGTTGCTTTTCTTAACAGTATTGCTTTGTGTATTTCATATTTTAATTTTTATTATTTTCAATTTAAGTTTTCATTATTATACTTTCATTAAAAATATTATTTTGCAATATTTGCTTAATATGCGTAGCTACGACTAGCCTATATCTTCTAAGTTGGTTGCATACAGTAAGATGATATTGGGTTTATGGCTGAAAATATCGCCAAGATAAAGAGTATCCAACTGTTTAAATAACACGTTCTAATATTTATATAAAGGAACAGAAGTACTGTATATTTGACAAGCTTTATGCGTTATCAGGCTGAATGTTAGTCTCACAATTTTTATATAAATAAATTTATAGTATTATTCAGCATACATTTCCTGTGTTAAATACATGGTTCTAGTAACAGAATTTCCCTATGACGCATAACAAAGTAATAGTATAAGACATAAATTGTTTGATAAATCTCTCACATCAGGTAATTTCTGTAGGAGAATTAGTTAACTCCTTACGTTCCATCCAATAATCAGTACATTCATTTACAGCTATTATTTATAGGGATGTTATTATAGCAAAGTTAAATTTAGTTATCAGCTCTGTACACTTAGGAGAATAGAGCCTTACGTTTTAATATTGTAAATCCGACGACACACGCTGTCACATCGGTGAACTAACTATTGTCAAGTGAACCAGCGGAGTTTCATTGTTTCCTGGTAAAACAACTTAAAGAAATTTCTGAAAGTTTCTGTTTTTTCCAAGATTTAAATACTTAGATTAAAAATTTATCAAATATAAGAGTTCAAAAATAGAACTTAGTTTTAGAAATACGTCTAATGATATATTTCTTGTTCATACAGTTCAAGCTGAAGGTTTTTAATTTTTTTCTACGAATAATATACACATGTGGTCTTCTCAGGTAGGATATAAGGGTGTGAGATAATTATATGTTGAATTTACCAGTTGGGAACTCCTCATACTAACCAAGGAAACACGGTAGATGGAATTGAGTTAAACAAACTTGGTTTTTGTATCAAAATTGCGAGTGTTGTACATAATGTTTCTTCAGAGAATTGTGTTTTAAACAAATCCAGTTTGTATTTAAAAGCCTGTTATTATTATTAAAAGTGTAATAACGATTTAGATTATGATTATTTTTACTAATTGTAGCATTATTTATTATAACTGTATCTTTGAGCTCAATGATGCCTTTTCAGAAACAGCTGACTTAGTTTGCCAGTGCGTCACGTAGCCACAAAATATTTTTTTAATATAAAATGTAAAGTCTCTAACAATAGATAATGCCTTTCCTGGACCTTGAATAATTAGTATTTTGTAATCAACATTTTTTGAAAGAAAAAGCATATCATTATAAAATATGTTTACGTATTTAGTGTTGCATTAGCTTCATGTTGCTACGAACTTTGTAAAAGAATTTCGTTCATTGAATAGGTTTAGTCTTTGGCATACAATGTATATCGTGTATTTCTTTGGTGTATTTAATTGACGATGCTTAGAATATTCAGTTTTTTTTGATAATTTGATCAAACCGGATATTTATCCAACAGAAGCATTAACTTTCTGCAACTCAAGGTGTGTACAACACCATAAGATAAAAAGATGAACTCACTATTTGTATGTGGCTGTGCTTCGATAAGAAGTAAAACTCTAATACTATTTTAAAAGTTACAATGAAAGATATGTGAGTAAGATTTCTTCCACTTTAAAATACATCGTCACACACATCAACACATCAATGACAGTATTCAGGAAAAAGAAAATAACTTTTTTATTCAACTAAAGGTACGTACATCTTATACGTCAGACAGGCTGGTTGAAGGTTAATGTCTCACATAGTTTACTTGTTTCTAGTAGAAGGAGAAACAACTGTTCTGGCCCAAACCACATGTGACTGACTGCCTGAGGTCGAAGTTAGAGTCGTTCGTAGTTGAGTATATCCTGTTTATGTACACCATCTAGCCAAAGACAGAAAACAAGTAGAAAATGTCAAATATTTAACCTTCATAGTTAGTTTTGAATGCTATGCAGATATAATATCTTCACAGCAAAAAAAAATATGTATTTTTTTTTTTAGCTAAGTTCCACCATGTTCAGAAGTTTAAGCATCCGACCTGGAAAACTTCTATTGCAAGAAATATATCTAGATATAATACCTACAAAGATATGTCTGGATAAAATAGTTACTAAGATATACCTACATAAAATATCTACTATCTTGATCTTTTTCCACAACTGACAATTTCTGAACCTTTATTTAGTTATTTTTTTCAGTTTTCTATTTTTTTCTGCAGTTTCTGCATGAAGGTTAGTACATTAATGTTCAAAAGATCTTCGAAGGCATGAATATCTATATACTCTTTGAAACATGAAGAAATTTCAAACATTTTGCAGAAATGTATACCATAGAATAGCGACGTAAGTGTAACCACACACAACAAACTTGGTCTGTTTATAAATTTAGTTATTCTTAGAATTTCTTTTCTCTTATTTTTTATCACGTATCACTTCCCAGGGGCAAAGCGACATGTCTGCGGACTTATAAATTTTTCGTCTTCATCTTTCTTGTTTTTTTTCATTTTTTGCTCTACTCCCGCATTTTTAAATTTTCTTTTGGTTTCTTCTCTTGGTCCTGTCCTATAATTCATCATACAAGCAGTAGTAATACATAATATATTCATAAACCTATTTCATCATAAGCATAGTACAGCAATTATATATACCGTATATCACATGTTTGTTTCTTCAAATTTCACGAGTGATATCTGCGTTAGGAGTGATAAACTAGAGAGAAAGTAGTATAGTTAATCAAAATCACCCACCTACAATTCTTGGACAATACTATACCATTGAATGGCGGAATTAACCGTCATACTATAAATCCTTGCCACTAAAATGATGATCATGTTCTGTGACAGGTATTCGAACCAGAGAAACGTTGTTTGGGAAGTGATCACCGTAAACACCAAGTCGAGTATACTTCGCAAAATCTGATATGTATTGTTAAAAATTATAAAATGATAAAACTTATACATTTTTCTATAAACAAATGGCGATAAATTCCGAGTAGAAAGTGTCACTAATATCCAAAAAATAAACTGATAACTTATATAAAGATAAATATTTCAGCCACTAAAAACAAGCTGTTTTGTACAATTCTAAGGGTTGTTTTTACCACTAAGCCTTAAATATACTTTTGTAAAGTTCATTAGTAAACCTAATCATTTAGAAAGTTATTTTTAACATATTAATTTCTCTAACAGATACAACATCAAGCAGTAGGTAGGTAACAAAATCGACATTAGCCAAGTTCTGAACATTACATTGTTTTACGGTAAGAAATGCTTTAAGTTGAAATTTTCTAAGACCTTAAAAGCTTACTTGATCTTAGTTTAAATATATGTTTTAATATAAAATAATATTTGATAATAGTATGCAGAGAAACTTTACAAAGCTTCTTAGTTTTAAATTCTATATTAAACATTTTAACCTTGTTAGCATAATGAGAGTTTTTAATCTTTCGCTTAATTGGCGAAAGATAATTTTCTAACATTTTTTTAATGCTAGAAATATTTCATGATACTTTTTTCTAAAGGAGAATAAGAAATCATTAAGTCGCGATACAATTTTACAGATTTAAAATATTTCTGGATAAATAAACAAATGATTTACAACAGGTTTCATTAAAATACCTCAAATGTTTTATTTCTGTGTTTTACATAAAATAAAAAATATTATAAAGTGAATAATGTTGTTCCCATCTCTTGAAAGTTAGTTTTGTTACACATATATTGTGTTCATTTAAAGATGTTAAATACAAAGTGAAATAGGAATCACAAACCAATAACAGATAAGTATTAAATGATTGTAATACGTAAAATATTAAATACTTTGTACAATATACGATTGGTAAATTTATGAAACCAGACCACATTTTATGAATGAAGTAAAGGGGTGAAAAATTCAATTCACGTTATATTAAATCCTGTTACACACTTTCTTAGCTATCTTAAAAAAAACACGAAAGTTTATTCAAAGCAATATTTGAGATGTGTATTTTTATTTGAAAAAGCTGCTTGTCTACTAGTAAAATTTTATACTCTAATAGAAAAATAGCAATTTTAAATATGTGGAAATACATTTTCATAAAATGCCTATCAAAATTGATAAATAATGTAAGTAGGCTGGGTATAATCTACGTATGACTATGAAAAAATGTAAAGAATTGGAACTATTTCAACCAGTATAGTTATTTTGGCCGAATATTTTCATTCTTAGATAAAATACAATAATTATTCAGCTTTATTCTAATAAGACCAATACATATTTATATAATATTTTTAAAATATACATAATTAATTTTTTATTTCACTGGTACTCATGAAGTGTAATTATAGACATTCTGTTGTCATCGTCTGCTAACACATGCATTGGTTCAGTGTTATTTTTCAACCTAATCACTGTTACGATAAACGTCATTGTTATTTTGTTATTAGAATTTAATTTCATTGAATATCTGAACAAATTCACGATATTGTAGTAAACTATTAGCGTATAAAGTTCCTAAGTCTATATAACTATACATATTAAAAAGTTCGGCGATTAACAAATCATCCTATAAGAGAGAGTTAACTAAGCTAGATCTGCTTATAAAGTCACACTTTTGTTTTATTTTAGATATACTAAGTTCCAATACAGTTGTTAAGTTCTATGATCTGTTTTACAGTTTGCATTTACAGAAAAATGTCCAGAACGTATGAAACATAACAGTTTCTGTGATGAATTAATTCAAACTGATTAAATAGTCGGATGCGGCATTGCTTAAAAAAAAACACACGCGCAACTTCTGTTGGTATTTTTTCTTATTGTGTTTGTTTGTGTTTTTATAGCTTAATCCCTTGTTTTCTTATATAGTCTCATAGTTGTCAATGTTTTTTTAAATAAGAGTTATTAAGAGTGAATGTGGTTTCCATGGGTAATATGCTATTTTCTGTTGATGCAATGTTATTGTCTGTTTGGCAGCTTTTTCAAATACTCTGTGATTATTTGACAATTCTTATCTATATGACATCGGTTTGCGGTTGTTTAACATATTTGAAGACCATACCAAAAAGAAGCCCTAAACAGGACAGGAAACGCCCACCAAGAGGACTCAGTAGTGAGTTGCACGGCCGTCATTGCGAATAACTTTAAAAATTCGCTTTGGTATGGTCGATATAAGCGTTTGCAGAAGGCTGGCTGGAATGTTATTCCCAGTGGTGAAGACGGCTTTACGAAGATCATGAACTGTTTGGAATTGACGTCCACTTCTATAGACTTCCCTTGCCATCTACCCCCAAACATTTTCAATGGGGTTCAGTTCGGGCGAACACGCTGGATGGTCCAAAAGAATCACGTTATTTGCTATGAAAAAGTCCTTTGTCCTGCGAGCATTGTCGATTGCAGCGTTGTCCTGCTGAAATAGCCAGTCATTTTCACACAAGCGAGGGCCTTTAGATAATTAGCATGCTCTCTTCAACATGCCAATGTAGCCAGCTGCTGTTTGACGCCCCTATATAACCTAAAACTCCATTGTTCCATGGTAGTAGCAAGCACCCCAGATCATGATGGAATCTCCTTCACTGTGTCGTGTAGAAAATATCTCCGGTGGGATATCCTTTTCGTGCCAATAACGTTGGAAGCCATATGAAACAACTAGGTTAAATTTTTTCTCATCAGAGAACAAAACCTGCGTCCATTTTTCTACGTTCCATGTTTGGTGCTTCTCAGCAAAGTTTAACCGAGCTATTTTTTTTGGTGTGGAAGGAGTCGTGGCCTTTGCGACTTTTTAGTGTGAAGAGGATTCGAACCCGTGCCCCTCAAGCTACGAGAGAAGCATCCTAACTACTTGACCATGCCGGTCCCAGATGTTTTGTAATTCAATATTTTTTTCACTAAGTTATATTTTTAAAGGTGGTAAGATCGAAGGCACACCAGCTTGGTAAATGATCGTTTTGAACATCTTTTCTTATATTGAATTTCCATATTAAATTTTACTAGTTTCTGGTTTATATTGCATTACATCAAGTATTTCGCTACCGTTGTTTACATAGGAAGAATCCGTTGATGAAGTATCATTTAATGTGGCTACATTGGTGTTATCAATAAATTATATTAATTTATTTATATTTATTTACATCCGAACGTCTGTTGAAGTCCGGTATAAAGATGTAATTTTGATTATGGGAAGAGATGTTGTTAAGTATATCTATATTAGTTTGTTTAGTTGGAGAACAATAAATCCTTGTTAGTGTAACTTACGTTTTCTGGTGGTGTGAAAGAACATTATCTGTTATACATATATTGTTGCTGTTAATTTGTATTTTTGTTATAGACAGGATTTATTTATATAATAGCGTTAATTATATCCTGATTATTGATTCTGTCTTTTCTGATAGTTGAATAGTTGTACACTTAATATTTTTATACTATAGTGTTTCACTTAGTATCACAATTCATGGGTTATTCTATTTGACCGTATCTTCGCAAAATTAAAAAACAATTCGTGTAATTACAAATGAACAAATACCTCATTGCGAAAAATGCTTATAAGAGACAGATATTTCGAAATTCGAAAGTTTAGTTAGACAAAAATAGAAAAGGACAATGTTTCAGAAGTAATTTCCACTTAGCTTTGAGAGAATATGCTTAAAATGAATTCCGTTATTTTAATTAGCAAAACGATTCCTTTACGTGTAAGAAAAATTCCACTGCATCTTAAGACTTAGATTTTAGCTTTTATTCGAAGTTTCATCAAACGATTTTGTATGATTCATCACTGAAAGCTACATCTATTTTCACTGTTTATTTTTGACATAATATTTTTATACCTATTTGATTTATAATATACACTAAGGATTTAGAGCCTAATAAAATATAACTTATTTGATACTGTTATAGTGTGCGTGTTTTTGTTTAAAGTAAATAACTCTATGCTTCAAATAAATAAGTGTATATTTATGCTACGATACATAATAATTCAATTAAAACAATAACTTTTACTAGCTTTTCAAATGGTATTGTTTAAATAGTAAACTCTAAATGTGATTTATTAAGTTACAAAATACGTTTGAGGAGAATATAAAACTCAAATTGTCTAAAAACGTCTGGTACTTTAAAAAATAAAACAACTGATTATAGCATTTTATACTTACTTGCATGTTGATATGTTGGTTAGAAGATCTAGTGACTGTACTCAGGTGACGTTTTTAAGCAGCACATATACAACTTCTACATGTACCTTTACTGTACATATTACAGCAGCAGGTAATGTATGTGTATTAATGCAGATGAACGAAATTTCAGCCTTGACTCGTTTGACAGCTGGAAGAGTTTTTAACCTACATAATAATAGAAAACATAAATGGATCTTTGAAACAAACATAAACAATAGGTTTATGTTTTGATGTTAAGAACCTTTAGATATAAGACTCGTGCTTCGTGAAAGGCCGTTGGCTACTTGAAACTGCAGAACAAAAGGAAGAAAATATTCATTAGCACGCTTCGCTTCAAGTAGTTACACCTGATAAAATAGTGGTATTAACTGTCACTTTTATAATATACATATGTATGAAACGTCTTTGTAAGTATTATGTTTCGAACATTAGACTTTCGGATCATCATTTGAGTAGCCCTTCAGTGGCACAGTGGTATGTCTGCGGACTTACACACTACAAATGTTGTTTCGATACCCGTAGTTGGCAGAGTACAGATAGCCCATTGCGTAGCTTTGTGCTTAATTCTAAACAAACAAACAAATATTTGAGTACGGTTGAGTAAAACACTTAAACGAAATGTTGGTTTAAGTACCTTAATATACGCCAGAGAAAATTTACAAACATTTTAGATAACTAAAGAATTAGTTATCTAATTAAAATTAAAAATTAAAATATTTGTCCCATAAAAATGTAAACAATAATACCATAAATATTGAGAGTAACGTTTACTAAAATGTTTTTTTAATAACTAATGTAAATTGTTGTGATTGAACGATGAAACTTGTTAACACTAAATGATTTCTGTATTTCAGGAGATAGTTATGTCAGTTTTATTTTGTTTTATATATACATTAAAACCAGTCATAATTAACAAAAATATAAAATTTAAATAAAATAAAATATGAAGATAAAACTTTAACGTTATTTTAGGGAGAGGTACCAAAGCCACTTTCAAGGCAGGTTATCTAAGCTACAAGGCGCATCCATATATTACCAATCCTTGCAGGCATTTCAAGTGTCAGCAATTTGGATATTCGAAGGCATTTTGTCGTGGTTTACGACAAGTGTTTTCTGTATTGACAAAACTATGACGTTTCTGACTGCCAAACGAATCTTTACTGCGTTATTTGTGGTAATTCCTACCACTTTTGATACCAAACTTGTGGAGAAAGAGATACAACTCAATCACTGAAATCTACGTTTATTGACCCAGACCTTACCACTCAGCCCAGAACAGGATCCATGGACAGAACGTTTAATAAAGAACAAGAAAAACGGTATGGTTGTAAAGGGTTCTCTGTCCATTTCTTCTCAAGCTAAGTAAAAATCGCCACTTTAATAACACAGTGAACCTTTCTAGGCTCTCATTCTAATCTTGATTATATTAAGGACTGGACTGATCCTACGTGTCTTTCCTCACAGGAAACTTGCCGATATAGTCAGTCTTTGGTAATTTCTTGAAATGCTAATGACAGGGTGGGTGGCACTGCTGGTCAACCAGCACGTGCCAACCTTATCTGTGCCATGTTTCTTTGGATCACACCATAACTTTTTTATTTCTATCTATCTTCTAAGAGATTTACGACAGTCAGATCTTGATCCTCTTATATATCATTTCCTGTCTCTCTTTTTTTCATTTTGTGTGATTTCAATGGACACAGTCCCCACTGGTGTGGTGCCCATAGTGATGGGAAAGTCATTTTAAAACGACTTTATTCTTTTCAGTATTGTTTCCGTTACTTATTTATATGCATTTAATGAATTTGTCACCCTTCTTCAAGTAACTCAAACTAAGATCATATGAGTGGATGGTAATTAATTATGGCAGGTGGACTGATCATTAGAGTTAGCCACGTTATTCAATTAAAACCCCAATTCAGCCAACTGAGCCTAGATATGAAGGTGAAAGAGAGAATGTAGACAATATATTATAAGCACTCAGCCCACTGAGGAAGAACGACACCATAAAGAGAAGGTGAAATTATTTGCTATAGTCCACTTCAATAAATGACAAAGGGCATTCTGAAGCTGCTATTCAATAAATCTGATACTTTACGACTGACTAGAAATTGAAAGTCGTCAACATAGAGGGCCATTTGCAACAGTACGAAGAAGATTTTTTTAGTGGTAGCGTCTACCTTGAAACTGAGAAAGGGTGACACTCAAGATACAATCTTGAGAGACTTCCAGTCCTGTGTGAAATAATAGCAAAGGACTGAATATTCCTGACTTGGAGTCGACTTTCAAGTAAAAATTACTATGAAAATGTGTAAATGCCTACACAATTCATGGGAATGGAGGTTCTGCTAAATTTCAAACTATAAGTAGTGTCTTAAATTTTCTTAAAATGAAAGAAGTCTTACCCCATACATCATATTTGTTTCTTCTGTCAGATCTAGGTAAAAACTACTAGAATAAAGAGCAAGAGAGACAGGAGAGAGATGGTGCAGGATTTCATAGTTAATGTCATTGGGTTTGACTCTTGTACTACCAGGCCAATAAAGAGTAAGCTTAAGTTTCACCATGTGAAAGGGCGATTAATGTCATTAAGTCGATCAGTGTGAAGGAAAATAGATAATCACTGTCCCTGAGACTTTCTAGTCAACAATGAAAGTAAAAAATAAAAATGTTGGAGAGGTAAGAAAAGCGCATGCTTAGAATAACTATTATGCTTTGTACATCAGCAGCTTTTGGTGACTGGAGAACAAGATCAAAGGGAGATAGGAATATACATATATTGTTATTTTAATCTTATTCCAAATAACATTGAAACTAGTGGTAGAATTGATGCTGGTTGGGAACGTAAATAATAGGCACAGGCCTGCTGGAAGTCAAAGTGGAATGAAAGAGTGGGATATTTGAAAAATGCATCCCAAGTCTATTTCTAAGACTTTCTTAACTGTTGGCAGGCAGCAGACCATCTTGGATGAGAATACCATAAAAAAGGTGTTGAGGTTATGGAGATAAAAGCAGTAACTGTTTGAATTATACAGTCAGTTGCTTTTTTCATACAGTACTTAATAAATGGAAGATTAACACCTCTAGGATTAAATTGTGAGACAGAAATGAAAGGAAGCCATTCATTCTGTTCCAGCTTTTACCCAGGCAACCGGGTCAGGAGGCATCGCCCACGCCAGTTATCTCTCTAAACAATGAGTAAATTATGTGTGGCCTGTGGATGATTGCTAACCTTTTAAGAAAAATGAGAAACGGTAAAAAGGACCAGTAGCAGTAAAAGACGAATTAGGTACATGAAAGCAGTTTAAATCACCAGTACTGAAGGGAAAGAAGTTGTGATCTGAAAACATACGTTTCACAGAACGACATCTCCCATTAGTATCGCCCCCCGCTAGTACAGCGGTATGTCTCCGGATTTACAACGCTAAAATCAGGGGTTCAATTCCCCTCGATGGGCTGAGCAGATAGCCCGATGTGACTTTGCTATAAGAAAAACACACATACACACACCCATTAGTATCAACACCACTCAGATGGAATTGTGTCAAGTTAATATTCCGAAGATGAAAAAGGAAAATGGCAACTGTTTTATTAGGGCATCGAGGTCTGATTAATCATAATTCTTTTTCAGGAGATCGATAAATAGAATAAACTGTAACTGAATGATTCAGGAAGATATAAATGGGTCAGTCGTCAAATGTGTATTAAGTGAAGCAGACAAGGTGGTGTACTTATTGGTCATAGAGTTGACCATCACACAACCTATCATTATCTGCTATTATCTGTAATCTGCATAGTTAAGAAATGTTTTAGTAAGGAGAGGCACACACGGAATGATACGAAATGATCAAAGCCTTAATTTCTACCCAATTAGAAAGCAAACCTCAACTGTTTCACCATAATAAAGTGACCATTTTTCTTTTGGGGAGGAGAAATTGTAGAATAACCTTTATTCATGCAACAATGTTAATTCTTTTTAATTAATATAGGTTTTTCGACCTTCATAGAGTATGACCTATGTTTATTTGGCAGAGACATCATAAACTGAGGTCATGATCACATAATTGTTCTGCACATCAGTCAAATAGTTACACTTGGGCAGCCATTGAATGCAACACTTGGAACAGAGATATAAGTAGACATGAACTTATCAACTTTTCTATTCACAGAAAGCAAGAGACTCTTCACATTATATGAAAGATTATGAAAGAGGCACATAAAATCTTTTGCATTCTCATTGTAGCAACAGAACACTGTACAGAAGCATATGTCCAAGCCAGAGCATGGGACAACAAGATAAGTGCCTCAACATAGAAATATTATTCTAATGTTTCACATTCTTCTTATTTCCATTCTTCTCTTAGGTTGGTGGAGGAAAAGAATGGAAGTAAGAAGGATGTGAAACATTAGAATTGATGCAGTGAGGCTACAGTTGATATTTACAGGCATTACTGTCCTTACTACCACAATGAACATACATCAAAAACTAGGACATTATGCCTATGAAAGTTTAAACCATTTACACTGGTAATATCTCAGAGGATTAGAATTATATGATCATAAATTACAATTAACACAACCTGCTTTGATAGCGGCAGGTGGATTTGGTGATGCAAATATCAAAATCAGAACATTTGTAGGTGGTATAATTCGTGTTTGAGAATGGAAATATGTCTCACAGGAGAAACACCTTTGCTGGAGAAACAAGCGATGATCTCCGATGTGGAAATATTCCCTGAATCCCTCTCAACAATGATTTTTTTAGGAAATTTTCAAAGCAGAAAGGGGCGTTTGCCTTTTCACGTGTAGGTGTTTCTACAAAGATGTCTCCAGAAAAGAGCTTATTTACTAACTTTGGAGGACAAGCAAGTCCCATTATGCCCTTGTAATGAAAAAAGGGGACATTTCCTTAGTAATTTGTCGGTCAAAGAATGAAGAATTAAGAACTGATATACAGAAGCAGAATTTGGTACTGAGTGTATGATAGGTTCATCTATATATGGTTGTTTACCTATTTCTTAATGTTTCATTGTCGTCACAGTTTGGAGGATTCTTAAAAAACGAAAAATAAATAATTGATTATTAATTCTATCCACTAAGAAGACCTGTGAGGAGATGCACTATAATACCAAACAAGTACACTGGAGTAGTTCCAGGGCTTCGTAAGCACTACATACAAACAACAATATCAAAAAAGAAAGTCCACAACGCTCTTTGAGAATGTCCAACACTCAGTATTCTTAACTTAAAGGGACCATCTGATTGATTCTAGAAGAGCCATCCTTCTGCAGATATTCAACACCATAGTTTTGTGTTGCGAAGCTTGAGACATTACTCAACCCCCAAGGTCCTCTCCTTCCTTTCTTGGGTGGTCATGCACGGCAAACACGTGAATGGACTTTCAGATCCCAAAAGAGATAAACTGATGAAAGTGATGATACAGAATCTTCCCTGGGAGGCTTCTTCACCACGTAGAGTAATTCTCCTAGAGGATATAGGAGGTAAGATTCACATAAAAATGCTCTACTGTTTTTAAAACTAGCTACCACGTTCAAAAAATTTGTTACTTATTACAGAGAACAAAATATCGAAGGATATTTAGCAAGTATTTGATAAATCAAAAACAAACAATAAACAGTTACGTTTTTTCGGGTTATTGGTAAATTTCATATTATGCTATACATCAATAAATCTTCCTTAATACAGTTTAGTAATAAAATACATTTAAATTAAGCTAAGCAAAAGTTTCGGATAAAAATTGCATCTCTACAACGTACAGCATTTATGATTGATAAAAAGTTATCTTAGGAGATGAAAAGATGTATCGTTTAGAAACCCAAAACACCCATAGAAACAGCAAAACACAAATGTAAAACCGTAAATTTACATCTGTCTCCGAACGGACCCAACTAACTTTCATCGCCAAATTTGGTGAAAATTCATCAACAGGGGCGTAGGAATAAAAAAACCTCAAAAACGCTAATAAAACCCGTAAAATACAAAACTGAATGTGTGTATTTCCCCTTGAACCAATTGAACCTCCATACGAATTTTGGTGAAGTTCCATCGACACCCTGTGAAGTTTTTTTTTTTAATTTTGCGCAAATCTACTCGAGGGCTATCTGCGCTAGCCGTCCCTAATTTAGCAGTGTAATACTAGGAGGAAGACAGCTAGTTATCACCACCCTCCGCCAACTCTTGGGCTACTCTTTTACCAACGAATAGTGGGATTGCTCGTATCATTATAACGCCCCCACGGCTGAAAAGGCGAGCATGTTTGGTGCGACGGGGGATTCGAACCCGCGACCCTCAGATTACGAGTCACATTTAACCCACCTGGCCATACCGGGCCGATCCCTGCGAAGTATTTACATGGACATATAACAGACAGTACTATGATATTTATATAGATGGCTCCAGTGCATTAGATTCACATGGGACGTATTTATGGAGTCATATCTTCATCCTGAAAATGGAGTAAAAATAAATCTCTGTGACGTGAATTGGAGGCGAAATATCGTGATTCTTATTGGAAATCTACATTAAATCAGAATAAAAATATCGCGTAGTTGATGGCTTCACATAGTGTAATAAAATGTTTTTCCAGTATCATATGAGCAAGAGTTTTATTATAGTATGATTTTAAAATAAGTAAACTGTGTGCTATTTGTTTAATGTTGAAATTTACCGCCAACAAATTACAAACAGCTACTGTAAAGAATGTTGCAAATTTATAAAAGCTGATATTATTTACAATTAATTCTATAAATTGCAAAATGAAACAGATCTCTAACAATATGATCGTGAATTAAAAATAAATTTGTGTGTTGTCTTCAGTGATAAAATTCCAAATTTTGTTAATATAATTTTTGCAGTTATTTAAAGATGATTAAGTGTTCATCTTATTAGATTGTGCTAGTATTAACAACATCAGAAAAATATGCTTGATAATCTGTTTTAAACTTCATGTTAAACATATCTAATACATTATGTAACTAAGAAAATATATGCATGTCATAATACACTAATTAGTAACTTTGAAATATTTTGGGTGTTCTAAATCGAGATATTTGTTTTTTAAGCAAGCACCTGTCAGTTACTTTCTTCTGTCAATGAGAAGAGAACCAGGTGTATTACCTGCGATTAAGAACCAACATTGTTTGTCACTATTTAACATATTTTGACTAATTTTTCTTCTTGGCACTGTGTTAATATGTATTCTCCAAAAACCCCGTTGGCCGTCAGTTCTTGCATTTAACAAAGTCTGAAGTATTTTCTACCTGCGAACCATACTGGCCAACAAAAGTTAGTTCTTGTTATAAAGACAACAGGTCAAGGACATTCTTAGCTATAAAAGTAAGATTATTTTATGTAACTCACAGTAGCTAACAAAATAAAGAGAATCATACAATTGTTCAACTGATAAATGTATTTATTCTGCCGTCCCTTCTTTCAGACGATGCGCATTTGTGGTTCATCTAGTCTCTTTTGACTGGTCACAAAAAGAGAGGTTAGGCTATCCTGGTTAGTTAGTCTGAAGTATTTTCTATCTGACAAACATATTGGTCAACCATAATCACTTATTGTTGCACAGCGAAATAAGTTGACACAAAGTTAAACGTAACAGTATTTCAAACACTTGACACTGACTGACAGAATATAAAGCTGGGCAGATACTACTTTTTTAAAGCGATTCTAAAAAATATTTACAATAACCTCACTGCATTATTCAGTTCACAAATCAATTATACGATAGTGTGTCTGTCTTAATTCTTTGTGAACACAAATTTCAACGTATTCAAAATCAACAACAGATATATTGTAAGCAGCCCCCAGTGGCTTCAAAGTAAATCTGCATACTTATAAGGTAGATATATTTATTTTCAACACCAGTTTGCAAGGTTAGAATCATCATTAGCTAGCTGTTTGTTTCACAATTTTCATTTTAGTATTAATGTGTTTGTTTTTAAGTCAACAGATTGAATCTTTCATTAGGCACTTTCGTTTTCTAGCTTAAATGTATGTGTATACCAAAGCCACATTGATCTATTTGCTGTGGCCAGCGAGGAGAATCGAACTTCATGATTTTAGCCTTATAAATCCGTAGGCTTATCGCTGTCCCAGCGGAGTATTCTAGCTTTAATAAAAGTGTCATAAAGAAGTTATTTTGAAGACGTATATAGTCCAAGTGTGGATTAAGTGAGGTTTGTCTGTTTTTTTTAATTTCGCACAAAACTACTCGAGGGCTATCTGTGCTAGCCGTCCCTAATTTAGCAGTGTAAGACTAGAGGGAAGGCAGCTAGTCATCACCACCCACCGCCAACTCTTGGGCTACTCTTTTACCAACGAATAGTGGGATTGACCGTAACATTATAACGCCCCCACGGCTGAAAGGGCGACCATGTTTGGTGCGATCGAGATTCGAACCCGCGATCCTCAGATTACGAGTCGAACGCCTTAACCCACCTGGCCATGCCGGGTCCTAAAATAAATACCTTCAGACATGGGAAGGTAAACGTTGCGACGGCCGGGAAACGAATGCAGGTCCACTGTTTGGAAGGAGCTTGCTATTCACTGTACCACCGTCGCTTCGCAGTAAGTGTGGTTTATATAAAGGTTTGTTGCTGGTATATATCATTAATTTATTACGAAACAAATAAATGTTGATCAACTTAATATTAGTCTACAATGTTGATCATATTTCCAAACTAACAAACTTATCCATCTTGAAATAAAAGAAACACATTCATATGAAATAATAAAAAATACTCTGTGGTTATATTCTCAGCAGACAACTAGTTTTGTAAAACAGCAGCTTTTGAATGCGTTAAAACAGCCACGTCTTGTTAGTCCTAATCCTTGGTTCTTTTCACATCACCACTACATATTTAACTTCTTTTACTCTTCATATTCTGAACTCACAGGTTAAAATACTTTACATTATTTAGTATTTCACAGGAGCGATAAGTGATATTTCCACCCACTGTTTATCACCTAATGTATTAAAAGTAAACAATAATAATAACCAGTCCACAGAAAATATCGCTAATATATTGAAACCTTACTTATAATTCAAACAGTAAAATTTTAGTTATTTTTAATAAATTTAACATTAGAAAATTAATTATTTACCTTGTAGTCATCTCTCACGTTGATCGCTATCATTCGATCGTAAATTATGTTAGTGTTGTGAAATATAAATGCGTGTCATAACATACTAATTAGCTAATTAGAATTTTTCGGGAATTCTAAATAGAGATATTTGATTTTGAGCAGTCCCATCTCAATTACATTTTACTAATGTTTTCTGTAATCTGATATCTTTGTGGTTCAGATCTGTGTTCCTTTATTGCTTCTTACATCATAAACTCTGGCATGATCAGGATGATAGGGTGCTCAAATCGTAATTTGAAGTTCGCGGATTAGAATCCCCTACACAACAAACATGCTTTGAAACGTAGGGTCGTTATAAAGTGTGACTAAATCCCACTATTCGTTGACAAAAAAGTAGCGCAAAAGTTGGCTGTGGTGGTATTGACTTTTTTGTTAAATTATGAACAGCTAAGTTTGTTTTTTGTATTTTGATGCACATTGTTTTCTACTTTCATTATTACAACATTTTGCTTTTTATTTAAAAGCTATAATACTAGATTTAAATATTTTATTTCTAATTTATCTAGCAAAAATTATATTGCATGTTATACTACCATCTTTTAAGGTGTATATGTTTATATAATTAAAGAATATTGTTTAATGGTTCTCTTTCAAATGGTTTATTTACGTCAGTGTTCGTGCAATTTCTTGAATTTTCTTCTAAATTATTTCACTTTGCATCTGTGTTCAAGGATTTATTGTTTGAATTGCACATGCAGTTTGGATATAAAATATTTAACTGATATAATAATCAAAGCTACACATTTCTTACATTTCATTGGTACTTTTCTTTCTTTCTCTGAAGTTTATAAATTCTTACATTGCATCATATACTTTTCTTTCGTCCGGTATCAAAAAACACTCACTTAGCCTGCCAATCTTAGGGTTGTTGGTCAAATTGGTGATTTCTTACCTCTCAACATTGGTTGAGGTAGAGAGAGAGCGACTGTCTGAAAAAGGTAAAGAAACCTTTTTTCAATTCTTTTTAAAGTAACATTATTTTGTTGTTATTCAAAAAAGTTCCTGACTGTAATGGCTTTTAAACTACAAAACATTATCTAACCATGAAGATTAAACTGAGTAGAAAGAAAACGTGAATGATTGATGGTCACTAGTGGATAATGGTCTTTGGTCCTTGGAATGAATGTAATGGTCTGTACAGGCCTTTCTCATGTTCACTAAACAGGATAGCTTGACCAGGATAGCTTGAAGTCCAGCCAAATGAGACTGAGATATTACAGATGCACATCATCTGAATGAAGGAACAGGAGAAAGAGAGACTATAATATATTTATCAGTTGAACAAATGTATGATTCTCCATAAAGACAGAGTTGCTATCAGAGACACCATGGCGAGTGAGGAAAAGAGTGGTCAGACATTCCATTTTTCTTTATTCTGTCACCCACTGGAAGTTGTTTTGAATAGCAGTAACGTTTAGACTATACCATCAAATTTCTGGCTAAAGAGGTGCTGGTCATAAGTTGTCTTTACAGCAAAAGGTGACTCTTGTTGGCCAGTATGAGCTTTCAGATATGAAATATTTCAGATTTTTGTTGTTGGCAAAGATGGCTTTCAGGTAAGAAGTGCTTAATACTGAATTTAATGCAAGGACTGTCGACTAACAGACTATTAGAAGAAATCATGTAAACACGATGTTTGGAAAACTGGTCAAAATATGGTGGAAAATTGTTGGTTGTCTTGACATATAATAGTTCAGCATGTACCCGATTTTCTTCTACAGACGGAACAAGGTAATTAATCTAGCATACCTGGAAAAATGCATATAAGCTAATTATTATGTTATAGTAAACATTTATTTTTTGATTTATTTAAAGTATTGGATATGTTTAAGATAATCGGTAATAGGGACTATCGAGCAGATTCTTCCGATATTGTTAATAATAACATAATCAACTAGGATAAACATTTACAATAAACAATAATAGTGGATCATTAAACTGTGTAGAAGCTAATTGTCTTTTTCTTGAAAATGTTAGTGCTTGCTAATATAGTTAACTCATTTCAGTGGAAACTTGGCCTGTTGTTTTCTGTCTTTCGCAAATGTAACACAGGAATAATTTGAACGAATATTTTTAGCATTTAAGGTCTGTGTTAGATAATCGTTTATAAAAACAATACTCAGTAGAATATATATTATGTTAAAACATTGGATCAACGTATAATCTCGATATCAGTTTAATTTTTAGAGGTTTTTACATCTAATTCTTAAAGATATGTATAACTTCTCTCAATAACTGTTTAACACTCCTACGAAAAGACGTTTCTTGTCCTGATTTCTCCAAGCCCGTTCCCCTGGCTGTGGTTTCGCTAGATAGTAGATAGGGACAGTGGGAATCTCGTTAATCCATTCATTAATGGATTTAAATGGCAATTTCATTTATATACAAAATTATTAACCTAATATTAATAACCTTTCAAGTTACTCTGGGGCCTATTAGGCCCCACTTTTCGTAGGAGTGTTAAGTAATCATGGAAGAAATAATAAACACATGTCTTGCTTTTATTATATAATACCATACTAAAGTTTAGTTCTTTAGTTTACGATCATATTACTAGAGTTCTGTTGTATTTTGCAATAAAAAAACAAATAATCGAAAGCAAATAATATGTTTGTTTTTTGAATTTTCACGCAAAGCTACTCAAGGGATATCTGCTCTAGCGGTCCCTAATTTAGCAGTGTAAGACTAGAGAAGAGGCAGCTACTCATCATCACTCACCGCCAACTCTTGGACTACTGTTTTACCAACGAATAGTGGGATTGACCACGGCTTAAAGGGTGAGCATGTTTGGTGTGACAGATACTAGAACCCGCGACCCTCGGATTACGAGTCGAACGCTTTAACTCACCTGGCCATGCCGGGCCTAGTAAATAATATTAAGTTTCATATCTCAGCCACATTCTTTACAATAAGTGTCTGTTACATGTTGGTTAAAATTTTAACAATAAACAAGTAGCACACTGTTCTGTTATTTTAAACTAATATATACACGTGTTTGTTACATTGTTGGTTGTCTGCTAGTTTCAGTTTAAAATAACTACTATAACTGTTAAATATCCATAGCTTTAAATAATTCTCTTTTCTTTTGGTCAAAGACTTCACAGATTTACTCAGATACCTTAGAATACAACTGACAAGACAGTATATATTTTCTCTCCAAAGTTATTACAAAGCAATCTATGATAATTTCACATTAAATTTTTTTCCACTATACACACTTCATGGCAAAATTACGCAGTATAAATCTTTATATTTATCATTAATTAAATTATTCTAACTATACTCTGTATGTGAATTTTTTACACTCAACACAGGCATTAGACTTTCCCTACACTATGAGATAAATTGATGCAATAATACTCGAGAAAATGTTAGAAGATTGTAGTATGATGATGCGATAAGTAGGACACTCAAGTAGTAAGTCATGGGTCCGAAACGTGCGGTAGGATATACTGTATGTTATTAATAGGAGTCATAGTACAGCGATTTTTCTATCTTCTTATCTCATAATGTGAGGAACTAAAATATCACATATTTTCTGTTAACATGCACTACTGGACACTTATGTCACATATCAAATTCAAGGTAATTCACTAAAGAATTCCTAGGACATAACATTTCTAATTTTGATCGAGTTTCTCGGTTTTTTATTTACACCAAAGTATGCATGTTTTAGTTAAAAGAAAAACAAGAAACTATTAACAATGTTTTGAGAGAAAAATATACCACATATGTCAAAGAATCGGGTAGGTTAATAAAGTATTCTTCTGTTCTGAACGACATGGTTGCGAGCGGAAAATATACAAACACATAATTGAAATTACCAATACAATATTGCTGGTTATTATCGAATGTCACTTTCTCGCGTGCTGTAGTTCGTTGGTGTTTATTTAGAAAAAAACTCATAATATCTAATCAATGTGTCCCTCCCACTGTGACAACAGTAAATATGTGAATTTACGATTCTAAAACCAGTGGTTGGATTCCCCTCAGTCGACACAGCATATCACTCAATGTGGCTTGCTATAAGAAAATAGAAAAACTATTAAAAATAAACTGATGTGAAAAGTGATATAACTAAAAACGAATTGAGTGTGTCATTTAAATGAATGAAATTAAAACTGGCAGCCAAGCTCTGTAGCTACACTTATAACATTGGTTAAAAGTTTAGGACATATTTACATTCTACAGTTTTCTAGGTTGCGTATTTTGCTTTACCTACCAGCATGACGCAAGATTATATATATTTTTTAAGTATTGAAGAAAGAAATTACGGCTACAGACACTGGGTTGCTAAAATTTAAAGGTAAGGAAAAGTCTACAAAGTCTGACATGAGCCTGGAGATGATTTTCACTTTTATTCGTGTGAAGTGCAAAGCTACATTCGAAATAAAAATTATTTTTTTTGTCCGAACCTCAGTCTGCTATAAAACCTGTTCCTCATGAACCTGTTGCTCTTGTACAACTAAATATCCCTGATACAGTTTCATTTGACTGCGAATCTGATGTCAGTAGAAATGAGGATAGCAATCGTTTTCTATATGAAACGTCTGGTGTACCATAACTTTACTATAAGGTAAATTTAATGATTTTGTAAGAGATTTTGGTATTGAAAATGATTCTTCAGATATTTTTGTGTCCAGTTTTAGGGTTAAAACTTACTTTCTCCAGAGACAGCATTTAACTGGTAGAGAAATCGTTAGAAAGAGTTTGTAGCATATTTTTCACAAGGAGGTTTACTGGATTATTGAAACAATATTGCTAAATTAATACTAATGTTAGGAGCTGCAGTTTACGAACCAAGTGGGTTGCGATTTATTGCTCTCTCCAAAAGAAACCTAAAAGGTGTTTTCTTTAAAAATGGTGTTATATACGCATCTGTTTCTAATCCTCATTCCGTTTACTTGAAGGAAACATATGAAAAGTTTTAGCCAGGCCTTAATAAGGTCAAATACAAAGAATATTGTAAATCGGAATGTATTCACTGTTACCTTCTTTTTGGATGTCGAAATAACCTTCGACAGTCTATGCACAACGGATTAGACTTTAAAATATCCTAAATAAAGCTACGACAAGGTATTATTTGATAAGTTACCAACTTTCTAGAAAACAGAAAAGCTTGGATAAATATATTGGGCACATTATATTTTTATTTTATCCCAGAATCAGGAATTACATAAAGATGTGTAGTTAGTTAGCCCTACGCTGTTCATCACGTATTGTAGTGAAATTCCTCTTATAGATAGAAGTACAAATATTTTTTATTCCTGGTTTACTGATAATGCAGCTACATGAAAAAGTCATTACACTCTAATCTTTTGCACGGAAAATATACAAACACATAATTGAAATTACCAATAAAATATTGCCTAGAGTTAACTATGCACCACGTCCAACTGACAACACCAGGGGCACAACAATGGGAAACATATTGAAAATATATACAAAACGTGTATGCGTTAAGAGATAGAGCATGTATTTATGTATGCGTAAATATAGCTAAAACATATAAAGAAAAACTAAAGAAATATAAAATTCAATAACAACAAAATCATACAAAGTTCTCCAAACTAAACATATTTCTACACAGCAAAGAAAACGTCCCTAAATTGTCAGGCAGAATTTTAAATAAATGAATAGATTATTTCAAGTATATTCTGAAAGAACAAAAAAAAAAAACGGTTCATTGAGCACACTGAAAAACTTTATCACACATGATAAACACAGACCTAAGTACTTCTCCAAATTAAAGATGATTAACACGTTATGAAGCCTACTGCCACCTACTACTGGGCTAAACGGTAACAAGATATGTTAGTTTTGTTATAAAATGGTATTTAGTTAAAAAAATTAAATAAGTACTGTATACATTTTCAGCATCTATAGAACACTATGTAAGAACAAGATCAAATGTTCATAATGAACTATTCAAATCGAAATATTTCTGAGTAAAAGTATAAAAACGATCCACGTTTTACACATATAGACATGAACTTTAAAATGGGCACTCGCATGTGCAACAACTTATTGATAATCATAGCAGGCATGTAGTTGTAAATATATATTTTACTCATTTATTAATCATAGTGAATAAATGTGCAAATTCCATCGAACAGAATCAAACAACAACTAAGGACATAAACAGAGGTCCAGGAAATGTATAGAATGATACATATCTTAGAACGTTCTTAAAAGGTGTAACGAGGATATAATATTATCTATTATTATAAAAATAGATGATCATAAAATAAACCATCGATTATATCCTTAGAAATTTATTGAATAAAAAACTGAATAGTGTTTTAGGATTTTGTACCAGAAATAGTTATAACATTTAACATCCAAGAAGAGTTGAAGATAAAATGTAAAACATGGAAAGAAGCATAACATTTATCAAACTTTTTTGACTGTTTAATTATTTTTACTTACCATGTTTCTAAAGTTTACCAGATCTCACAGCAAATAAAATGTGAAAATTAAGTAACTTGTTGTTATTAAAATAGTTGAAGTAATTTTTATAATGTAATAATTGTTAATAATTCAATAATACAAATAATGTATTTATTATAATTATAAAGTAAACACGAGTTTAAAGACTTTGTAGTATCACGTCGAAGTGCTATTCAGGCAACACCAATGCAGAATAAGAATTTGTACATGTACTTTAGTTATGTATTCCATTACCATGCTAGGTATGTATATCAAAACGAATGAACTAACTTCAGAGTTTTACTTTAGTAAGAGGTGGAAGTATTTTATCATGCACACAGATACAGATAATTGACTCTCCAGATTTCGGTTGACGTGGCAAGCTTTAATAAGGTTCAGTAAAATGTTTGGGAATGTTCCGATCTTTTCTCTGAACTAGATGTAAACAAAACATGTAGACATTTGAGGTCTACATTCTGTCTGGTAGTAGATTTTATTAAATGTTTACAAATTGTTATGTTCTAGGCTGAACTTTATAATACCATTTAGAACATAAGCATATATTTCTTTTTATAGGAACTATTTCTACTTGAAAAAATTTGATTCTTTACAAATAAAAGTAATCTTAGGACTGTGTTAGAGAATTACATTAGTTGTGAGTGAAAACTTCAGTACAATCCATTCTATCTAACAATTTTATGTAACCCTATGAATATTTAGACGAAACAGCTGAACATTTTGGGAAAGAAAATTAAACATGCTATCACACAAAATTTGTGCTAATACGGAGGTTAAAACACTGACCCTGGATTTCATTTGAATTACCCCAACTTTCATGCTGAAATAAGAATGTGCTGTACATTGATATTCATGTAAGTAAAGTAAGTACTGTAAAATTTGCAGTCGAGTTGAACCAGTTAAAAAAACAGGTAAAAAAAATTCATTTTTCGGTATTAATTTTATTATTTTTTCTCACCTAGTTCATAAGATTTATTTTCAGAAAAACTTGTTTTTCGCATAAGTTAAGCATAAAACTACACAAGCTATGTGCGCTTTGTTCATCAAAGTTATAAAAACATACTCTTTGCCTGTGGTGATCCAGAAAAAAATCATGATCTATGACTTCCATTCACAATTATCTCCTAGATTAAGTTCGTTAGAAATATCGTACTATATTGTTATTTTAATTATGGATAATTTTATCCTCTATTCAAATTTAGGCAAAGATACTCAAGGTCTAATTCCATCTATTTCTGTCTCCGATTTTGAAGTGGTGGACTAAGAGTAAGGCAGCTATCCAACATTAACGATCGCCAACACTTAGGCTACTCATTAGAAATGAACAAGAGGATTAACTGTTACCTTCGAGTTACAAGTCGAACCCCATCACCACAGTCTACATATTTCTCAAGAAGTTTATTTGTTTTTGTTTGATTTGCATTTCGGGTAAAGTTACTCTTAGGCAATTTCCGCTAGCCGTCCCTAATTTTCAAGTGATGGGATATTGGGAAGGTATCTATTCAACATCTAGTAAAAACAAAGATATGGCTACATAAAGCTAATGAATAGACACTACTTGTCTATTATTATTACGGATTTTAAGTTATTAATTTGTTCTCATGAGAATTAAATTTAAATTTTAGTGAGAGCTGAAGGTTTAGTGCGTATTATAAGTCTAGAAGTTATAAAAATCTTATATCAATGAATCTACATTATTAAAAATATTAAAATTGTTATACCTTTTGGTGTTGAATAATGCCAAGTCTTTTGCTGTAGTTTTTAAAAATAGAAATTAAAATTACATCGTAATACTTTGATTTTTGAAATTAACCGAACATTTATTGCACAAAAAAGAGAAGTATCACCCAAAATGAGTACTAATGAGTACTCTGGGAATAAAAATGAGGTTTATAGAGTTCGTCATAAAGGGTATATAACTTCATTGTATCCATGAAAGATCACGTTATATATTACACCACAGGTGAATTCAATAACAAAAAAGACAAGACTTGTGGAGTCAAGAAGAAAGATGCTACTTGGTTTCAGTAAAGTTTATATTTTCTTCAACATTTAAATAAGTTTCAAGAATTGATGCCGTATTTAGTTTCACCCTTGTAAACAGGATGAAAGGATTTTTCTAATTAATAAAACTGATTTTTTTAAAATATATTACCTTACAGCTGAATGACAAGTATGTCGAAAACATAAACTTTATTTTCATCTAATAGAACTTTTGAATATCTAAATATATGATTTACACAAACATGTTCACAATTAATTGTCACTTTGTTTGAAATTAACCACAAAAGAGTGGTTTATATGTTTGTAATTAAGCACACAGCTACACAATGGGCTATCCGTTCTCTGCCCGCCACGGGTATCAAAACCAGGTTTCCAGTGTTGTAAGTCTACAGACGTACCTTTGTGCCACCACAAAAGATCACACTAAGTATATCAAAATCTGGATTTTAATGTTATAAAATGGCAATCTTACTGCTGTACCGCTAGTATACTTCACAGTTAATACCTGTTATTTATTACATGGCACAACTTTTTCAGATGTAAAACTATGTATGACATATCTCCGATCGTAATAGTTGTAAAGCTTTAGTGGTCCACTATTCTTGAAAAGAAAAACATTCTTTTCAGACAACGTGCTTGTTTAGATATTTCTTCTTTTATAACAATTACTCTTGGGTCGTAACTGTTACAGCAATTTTACATAGCAAGCCATTAAATATTTTTACGTAATATAATTCATACCGGAAGAGTCTCGAATTTATTACATTATGTATGTTACTTATTACGATTTCAAATAAATGGGAATTTTAATTTCAATGTAAAAGTTAATTAAATGTTAATATGTATCATATTTATCATATTTGTCAATAAGATTGATACAATTTTTTTTCTTAACACAAATATATATTTTAATATACAAATAAAAATGCAATTTTTAATAAAGGCTACTACAAATAGTTATTAAAATATTGGTTAATACACAATAATTCTACAAATTCACAAATAATATTGAGTTTTCTTTTTAGTTTAAAACTGAATACTTTATCGACGGTCTTGTTCGACGAGGCACAAATTACTTTGTATGTTTATTCACAGATATATTTCATTTGACTGGAATGCAAACTCGCTCTGTTCTTGTTTTGCCTAACTGATTTTATAAAATAACATTTTACCAAGGAGAATATCCGATGCCCTCGTTGAAATACTAACGTCCAAAGTTAATTTACTGAAGTAAAAAGGGTTGTAATGCTAAAAATCTATAAACATTCTTGGTGCAGTTCTTCCCATTCATAAGTGTTAATCACAATTATAGCTCCCAAGGCTTACGGTATACTGGCTGTAGCTGACAAAACAATATTCTGCTTTTCGGCTAACTGCTCTTTTACCAATAACGTGAGATTCTTAAACGTTTCACAATGTTCGGAGACACGTTTGTATTTACATAAACCACATTTTGTTCATTCTTGCTTTCGAGAATCTTCTATAAATTTAGAGAACAGATGGGTCTTGCGCAATACACAGCCAACAATATACGTCACATGTATAAAAAATAATCGCAGGTATTAAACTAAATGTATAACAGTAAATCTATTACAACATTGTACAGTTCTGATTTCGAAGTCTTTCGAAGAATATACTAAATAACGTCTTTAAGGTTACATAAAAATTTGATCCCTACTAGTTATTTATTCTCCTTTCAGTTTTGAATATTGAACACTAAAAATAAAATATAAAAAAAATGTAGAGCAAGATAATATTGTATGTAATTTCTGTGGTGGTCTATAAAATAGTTGTAGTAGGATGTGTACCTGATTCTTCTTTACTTAAATCCTAGTTTGATATTCTCTTGATTTCCATTTCTTTCGAATGTGTCTACTCACCTTCATTATCCATGCAAAATTAGGTTATGAATATTGGATTTATATTTTACGGTGTTATGGATATTTTACATTTTTTATTATTAATAAATTAATGAAAGCTTTAATTTCTAGAGAAGACTTTCGGTCAAACCAGTATATCTATTGCAAGAGAAACTGAAAATCGGTCTATTAATCAGTATAGCTAATTGAATATAATTTTGTTTAAACTAACAGAGATTAGAATGTTTGTCACTAGAACAATCTTATACTTAATTATTTTATTACTATAGAAAGGGCGTCACGTTTTTCTTTATAATCAGTCTGTGGAGTGAAAAAACCCTTTACAAAACACCCATCATAGTAAAGTTTCGATTCAAGAAAGACAATCAAGTATGGATTAATAAAATGAAATATCAGTTTAGGAAAGTCATATGCCTAGATGAACATACATAGTATTTAAGATTTATAAAATAATCGAAAGAAATCCACCAGTTATTAAATCCTAGACTGTCTCATAGAAACATTAAATAAAACACTTTAAGAAGCTAAATTATTATGTGCTATAAAATCCCTAAATAACGTATGTATTATCGAAGAAATGCCATCTGACTGAGGTAAATCCAAAGTCTTTGGTAAAATAGAAAGTGTGTTACCATAAACTTAATAGCGTCATACTTCAAACAAATATTAATTACCTGTTATCAAAAACGTAAATCTTAACAATGGTGCTATGTATTCAGAATGACAACACTAGAAACCGGGTTTCGATACTCATGGTTGGCTCAGCATAAATAGCTTGTTTTATAGCTTTGTTCGTAATTTTAAACAAATAGTTTTGTTACTAAGCGTGGATCAGCTGTATGCGATGTTACCCATCTTCTATGAACTATTTCTCTTTTGGAAAGTGACCTTGGCCAAATTACAATATCCAAACAACTAGCATAACCTGCCTGATGGTACAGGACGATTGCTTTACTTTTTAGGATCTGAAACTATTTTTGCCATTGATCAACTACCTGACCATGCAGAAAAAATACTGGATATCGTCAATGAATATCCGAGTCATGAACCTGGTAGCCACTGAATCTGTATATACTGTGGTCGGGGTGAAAAAACGAAAAAAATATGATTAATTTGAATTGCTTCTACTTAACTCTAAAATAAGAAAATTCATTAAAGAGAAATGCCTAATGTGATATTTCAACAAAAAATACTGAAGGACCATGTTCGTCTGTGTGTAGACAATTTTGTATATATTATACTTAATGTTGTTCTTGACGTATTGTAACAAAAACTGTCATATAAATTTCGATTCTACACGTGTATTAATGATACTTTTGTTCATGATGTTGTTGCAAAACGATTTCATTTAAACCGTCCTTAATGTATGTGTCAAAACGCAACACATTTATTGCACGAAAATAATAAAGTGTCAAAATAAAATATTTGACAATAAACCATTTTTAGTATTTTAAACTAAAATTTATATATATACTACAAATAACAGTTGTAGACAAATAACAGACACTTCAATGAGCTTTCGTAATCTGCCGATTTAATCATTACCCTTAGTAACACCATATGCTTTTGTAAAACGTAAATAGGAGAAAATTTATGAGATAAAAGAAGGAGACTTAATATGCACCTTATAAAGACAAACTGTAAACACAATATTATGTAAATTATATTAAGTTACTAATTTGTGTGTGTGTGATTTTTATTGCAAAGCCACATCGGGCTATCTGCTGAGTCCACCGAGGGGAATCGAATCCTTGATTTTAGCGTTATACATCCGTAGACTTACCACTGTACCAGCCGGGGGACAAGTTATTAATTTCAAAAATATAATTGTTACTAAAAATTTAATAACATGCTATCATCCTTTGATAATTCGCTCATTATACCAAAACGCCCTTTGGTGGCAGGAATATTTCGCATGTCATGGTGGAACTTTATACAACTTTGACTTTAAGACTGTACAAGTATGTGTGACTATGATGTTAGCTTTAACATGTGGTTGCAAATTTCACAACTGGGTAACATTCACAATACAATGATTACAAGATAACCTAATAACTTCACCCAAATATGACCAAATCGTTTTGTCACCTTATGCTAGGATATGAGTATCTAACATTATTTTTCTCTTTATTTCTTGCTTTGTACAAGGACTGGAGTATTTCCTGCTTGTCCTCCAGTTGCACAGTGGTATATTTGTGGATTTGTACTGCTAAAAACCGATTTCCGTTCTCGCGATGGGCACAGCACGAATACCTTTGTTCTTTACAACGAAAAACAGTTTCCTGCCTGAAATCTTCAAGAATATTTCACTTCAGAGGCACCCGTGGGTATTAAAAAATGTTTCATTAACAGGTCATTTTTAGCAAAAAATACTCTCGATATTGAAGATTGGAGTTGTTATGGTTATTTAGAGACTCCATTTATACAAACTCCAGGTTTCTGCTACTGGGTAACAGAACAAAGAGCTGCAGAAAGGTCGTCTCTGATTTTCTTTTCAACCCGTGGAGGTACTCTCAGAATCTTTCTCTTGATAAAGATACGTACCTCTTCCCCATTGACCAATATCTCTTACCACTTCCTGCTGTCTTTTTTGTGAGTCATTGTCTTTCGTATTGATCATAATCAGTTGTGATATACTTTCAATGTTTTATGGATTACAAGCAAAACTTCCAAAGTTGTTCAATAAACTGGCAACTGTCATTGTTAAAAAGAATATCTCCTAATGCTCCAGACACAGATTAGAGAAAATCAATGAAATCGTTCTTCGTTTGAAGGGGAACTTAATATTTTGATGGATGATAAGAAGTAGAAACAGCACCATCTACATTATCTGAGATAAACCAATAATGCCCCTAAATTTTCTTTTTTGGCAGATTGTAACAAAACGCAATGCATGCATCAAAGAAATTTAATAAACCAATCATGACCTCTCCATAACACTGTCTTTCACAGCCTATTTGATTGACACTTTTAAAATAATAAATCATAAAATTACATTATTGAAGTTACTGTTTAAACACCAACGTCGACCAATCTGGAAAGAAAATCGACAATTTGTTTTGCTAACGTAAGAAATATATCTTAAAGCCAAGGATTAATATAATTATTTCCTGTGAAATGTTCCTCGGATTTACAACGCTAAAATCAAAGGTTCGCTTTCCCTCTGTGAACGACGAAATAGACAAAATTTGTTTTGCTTCAAGAAAAACACACCCACACCTATGAAGTTTTTTTGGAAAATATCCTGTGTAATAAATAACAGATCTGGATTACTCATTTCTTTTTTATTTCGAATGGCGATAGACCATCAGCTTTGGAAAGATAATAGCAAATTACAAGTATTATTAAATAATAAGCCACGAGTTAACACTATAAAAATGTATATCGATGTATAAAATACATAAAAGACTGCTACAATACTTCAAACTAACACCGAGTAAAGTGTGCTACTCAAGAACGTATAATTATTATTTCTTTATTGTTGCTTTTATTAACAGTATTGTTTTGAGTATTTAAGATTTGAGTTTTTGTTGTTTTCAACTTAAGTTTTCATCATCACATTATCAATAAAATATATCGTTTTGCAATGTATACATTTGCTTAATAAATGTAGTTACGACGAACCTGATGAGATGGTCTTGAGTATATGGCTGAGAATATCACTAACATGAACAGTACTCAACTGTTGAAATAATGATTTCTAATTTTTATACAAAAGAGCAGAAGTATATTGTATATTTGATAAGCTATACGCGCTACCAAGTTGAATTTTAGTGTCACCTAAAGTAGGTACTTCGTTCTAAAAGGAAATTGATGTTAGTTACAACTTTCGTGAAAACAGAGTAATATTATTAGGCAGCATACATTCCCGTATTAAATACATGGTCTTGGTAACGTAACTTGTTAATGACGAATAACAAAATAATAAATTTAAAATATACATTTTATGATAAACCTGTCACATCAGGTATTTTTTAGGATAATTCGTTAACTCGTTACATTTAATCCAATAATCAGTATATCCGTTTAAAACTATTATTAATTAATTAAATGAATGTTCTTATAGCAAAGTGAACTCCAGTTATCTGCTCTGTACACTAAGGAGAATAGAAACCCCTATTTCATTATTGTAAATTTGAAGTTTATGTGTGTATTTGTGTTTTCTTATAGCAAAGCCACGTCGGGCTATCTGCTGAGCCCACCGAGGAGAATCGAACCCTTGATTTTGCGTTGTAAATCCGAAGACATAAAGCTGTACTAGCGGGGGACGTAAATTTGAAGACTTACCGCTGTCCCATAGAGGAACTACTTGCATACAGGTGACCAGGATTTTCAGTGCTTTAGGGTGAAACAGTTTAAATACACTTCTAAAAGTTTCTGTTGTTGTTCTTCAAGTTTAGCTATATTTATTTTTCGAATACATTTGAAAAATAAAAATTCCATGTTAAAATGTTGTGACAGTAAACTTTCAGAATTTTTATCCTAGCGTTGTAAGTCTGTAGACGTACTGTTCTGATATTAGAAGGTTGTGAATCTTCTATTTACTTCATAAAATAAAAGAGTTATTCATTTTGTCTATAATAGAACTGTTGTGACGTTAGGGTGAAGATGACTGAAAATGTATCAAACACTATGAGTTAGTGGTGGATGATGTGGGCTACTCGCTCTTCATGCAGTTTATCTGCTAGCTAAACTATATATATATAACATATAGCATATGAGTAGTTTTGTTTGCAATTAAACAAAGTAACGACTAACAAAGGCTTCAACTGTAAAAAAATATTATTGAAAAAATAAGTAATACAATACGACGACATTACTTAAAATAAATATTATAATAGCTGAAGATTCAGTTGCAACAACTACTGTAATAAATTTCTGAATTAAAAGGAGGAGAATCAATAGAAATTGTATGCAGTAAAAGTGAATATTTTTCGTATAATGTTGATGAATGGTTACTTGCTAATATTACATAGTTTGGTAAAAAAATATTTTTACATACAGCTGTTTACTTGTGATGATATGTGTCGTAAAATTACCAAACTATACAGTTTTTTTTTTTTATTTTGGCCGTGGACAAAATAATATTTCGTTTTAAATGTTTATTTATTTTTTAATTGTAAGAACTATTAAACATTTAAAACACGTATTAACTAATACGTCACTGGACAATGTTTCATCTTAGAAAATAAATTTATGTTTATTATACAATAAGAAATTTTGTTACAAACGAACATTTACAACTAAGGTAAGTAATAATTATAAATCTTAATATACGGTAATAGGAAAACATTACAGTGTCTAAAATTAACGAGTATAATCTATGATAAATATACCATGTATATTTACTGTTTAATGAAAGTATTAGTTTCAGTAATAGATTACATATCATAGATTCAGTTTTATAGAATTATGTACCTGACGTAACTTTTTCAAAATTAATTAAATTATAATTTTTAAATTATTGTGAAACTTAAGTATTGCAAACAAAAAAGTTTCATTTCTGAAGATAGGTGTTCGAAAAAAGCCTGGCGTAGTCAGGTGGTGAGGCATTCTACCCTAAGTCCAAGGGGCGCGAGTTCGAATCCGCAAAGTACGAAACATGCTCTCTATTTAGCCCTGGGGGTGTTAAAATGTAACGATCAATCCCACTACTCGTTGTTAATAGAGTAGCCCAAGAGTTGGAGGAGGGTGGTCATGAATAGCTGTCTTCTCTCTAGTCTTACATTGCGAAATTAGGGACGATTAGCGCAGGTAGCCCTCGTGTAGCTTTATGCAAAATTCAAACTAAATCATTTCTTATCATAAATGTGTTGAAAAGTGTTGAAACTACAGGATTTTCTATACTTATAACTTCAGTTTCGATGTAATTCACACCTTGAAACTTGAAAGTTGATAATTTATCAGCAAGGAGAAACAGTTTTCCTATCGTGGAAAGAGGAAAACTACGATTAGAATAGTTTTGATAACAGTTCAGAGCAGCGTATATTGTTTCAAGAACGATGATTTGAATGAAAAGATGTTTTACATCAAGTATAACTAACTGGACAACGTGATCGAAATTTCAGAGTTTTTGGTAAACATTTCAGAATTTTGTATAAAAAAGAAATCACGAGAAATATATTTAGAAAATATTCAAGCGAGGAATTTGTTTACGTTGTAGTTGTAAGTTTTGTACATTAACACAGTAAATCCTATGGTAATGTTAGATTCGTGGTTTTTTTATAAATTTGAAAAATACGAAACTTTGAAGGACGAATAAATTGATACATACCAGTAGAAACTTGAAAATATCTCGAAAAATAAATATTGATACATACCAGTAGAAACTTGAAAATATCTTTAAAAATAAATATTGATACATACCAGTAGAAACTTGAAAATATCTTTAAAATTAAATATTGATACATACCAGTAGAAACTTGAAAATATATTTAAAAATAAATATTGATACATACCAGTAGAAACTTGAAAATATCTTTAAAAATAAATATTGATACATACCAGTAGAAACTTGAAAACATCTTTAAAAATAAATATTGATACATACCAGTAGAAACTTGAAAATATCTTTAAAAATAAATATTGATAAATACCAGTAGAAACTTGAAAATATCTTTAAAAATAAATATTGATACATACCAGAAACTTGAAAATATCTTTAGAAACTTGAAAAATAAATATTGATACATACCAGTAGAAACTTGAAAATATCTTTAAAAAATAAATATTGATACATACCAGTAGAAACTTGAAAATATCTTTAAAATAAGTATTGATATACCAGTAGAAACTTGAAAATATCTTTAAAATAAATATTGATACATACCAGTAGAAACTTGAAAATATCTTAAAAATAAATATTGATACATACCAGTAGAAACTTGAAAATATCTTTAAAATAAATATTGATACATACCAGTAGAAACTTGAAAATATCTTTTAAAATAAATATTGATACATGCCAGTAGAAACTTGAAAATATCTTTAAAAATAAATATTGATACATGCCAGTAGAAACTTAAAAATATCTTTAAAAATAAATATTGATACATACAAGTAGAAACTTGAAAATATCTTTAAAAATAAATATTGATACATACCAGTAAAAACTTGAAAATATCTTTAAAAATAAATATTGATACATACCAGTAGAAACTTGAAAATATCTTTAAAAATAAATATTGATACATACCAGTAGAAACTTGAAAATATCTTTAAAAATAAATATTGATACATACCAGTAGAAACTTGAAAATATCTTTAAAAATAAATATTTAAATTTATTTTTCTTTAAAAGGAGTTAAGTTAGTTTACATTTATTATAAAAATATGATGAATAATCAAGGATGATTTGTTGCTCATATTGTATTGGATCTATGATAACAATGTTTGTGAGATTTCAGTAACATTATACTTTCATTAGCATCAGTTCTTTATGTTCTTTTGGAGAAAGGTTTCGTTTTAGTTGTATAGGTTTGACCAAAAGATGTAAAATTAGTGAACGGAAAACCTGTTTTGAATTTCGCGCAACTCCACTCGAGAGCTATCTGCATTAGCCGTCCCCAATTTAACAGTGTAAGACTAGATGGAAGGCAGCTAGTTATCACCATCCACCGCCAATGTTCGGAATAGTGGGATTAACCGTCACATTATAAGGTTCCCACAGCTGAAATGGTGAGCATGCTTAGTGCGACAGGGATTCGAACTGTGTCGAACGCCTTAACCCACCTGGTCATACCGGGCTTGTACATATATTTATGGCGTTGTTGGTTTCTGGGTAACGTATTAGTATATTTTACGCATAATAAATTGAAAATAAAACATTTTTTCTAATGAAATAAAAGATTTGAGTTTGATTAAAATGTACGTTGTATTAGTTATAACTTGTAATTTATGTTGTAATGTAGAAAAATAAATAAAAAGATAAAATATTTTGCAACAACTGTTAATGTTTACAACTAAAGGATCGCATTTTCATTTCATTATATCGCTTATCATTACGTTAATGGTATAATAATGGATTCAGTGCTAGAAACGTTACAAGATATCTTGCTTATATTCTATTATAAAAACAATGGCTTAATGATTACCCTTCTTATTTTAAGCCTACATACTATTACCTGTATTACGATGAAAACTTTATCATTTTTATCAATTATCTTCATATTGTACATCATATTATTGTTAGACATTTTTATGGCACTCAGATTCACACCGTTGGTATCTAGAGTCTTTATAGTGATTCCAACAACTTTATAATAGAGGTGTCTCTGTGTGTATATAATCAAAATTTAATATTTAATACAGTTAATTGAAGTAAACCATATAATAAAATAAGTAATATGTACGATGTTAACATACCATCTTCCTGGAGAAGGGAATACGTCTGGTTTTCACACTTCAGGACGAATAAACGTTATAAATATTCTGGAAGAATATGTTTCACCATATCACTGTCAAGGATTTTAATTCTAGTAACGATACAGTCGAAATTATGACAAAACAGCCTTCGAAAAAAGCTTTAGAAGTTAACCAGGACGAAAACTGAATAAAAAAAATACTATATTTATCACCATTGCTACCAGTTTCTTAAGATCTGCATCACACAAAGTAATTAAAATATCAATTTCTAAAGGTTAGAACAAACATAGGAAACTTCCTTATTAGTACTTTGTGATATCACATTTTATTGTGTCAAGTATTTAAGATAGTTTAATAATTTTACTAGAATTTTTGACTATTTTACACGGAATACAACATAGAAAGAGCAAATAAACAAGCTATTTCTAACTATATTACTTTAATTAAAGACAAAAATGTCTAGTATTAAAATAAATGTTTAATTAGATTTTTAATAAAACTAATTAAAATCAATAAAAATATTCTAACATATTTTGTAGACCTCCATTTTGTTACTTTAAGTAATATGTAGACTAGAATGGTAACATGTTTCCGAAAATAATGAAAATACAATTAAAGAGAATATGTACACATGACTTTGTGTTATTTCCTGTCAGTTACTACAGTTGTCAGAAAGTAAACACAATGTAATATAAAATAAACATTTGAGACTAAAGTATAAAAATTAAACACGTATTACCAAAAAAGTGTTAATATATCTAGTAATGAAAATCGAATTCAACTATCTAATATTCATTATTTCATTTATTATAGAAATAACATTAAACGTTACTGTGTAGTGAACCATTATTTCGTCTTTTAATTATATTTACTAAAGGAAGCTCTAACGTCACGCCGCTGTATCTTTTAATTAGTTTGTGACTTAGGGTGAAACTGTAATAGCTATTAGGTTTATTGGCTGGTTTTCCGTACTTTAAGGAACATCAATACTTTTGTATACTTTTAGAAAATTGGATATATTCTAAATTTAAGGATAAGTTAAAGGTTGCTCTTTGGTATTCGTATAATCTGGGCGTAAAAGAAGCTATTTCATTGTTTGTTTGTTTGTTTTGGAATTTCGCACAAAGCTACTCGAGGCTATCTATGCCAGCCGTCCCTAATTTAGCAGTGTAAGACTAGAGAGAAGACAGCTAGTCATCACCACCCACCGCCAACTCTTGGGCTACTCTTTTACCAACGAATAGTGGGATTGACCGTCACATTATAACGCCTCCACGGCTGAAAGGGCGAACATGTATGGCGCGACGGGGATGCGAACCCGCGACCCTCAGATTAGGAGTCGCACGCCTTAACACACTTGGCCATGCCGGGCCGAAACTATTTCATTGGCGTTTGTTGTTTTCCATCTGAACTTCTGTTTAGGTCTACTAAAAAGATAAAATTTGATTATAGGAAAAGATGTTGTTCAGTAAATCTACACTTGTTTGTTTAGTTGGAGAAATATAAATTCCTGCAAGTGTAACACAGGTTTGGTTGTATAGAAGAACATATATACATATATTGTTGCTGTTAATTTGTATTTCAGTTATATACAGGTTTGCTTTATATACTTGGGCTAATTGTATCCTGATTATTGATTCTGTGTTTTCATATAGTTGAACAGCTGTATAATTTAAGTCTGTTATTTTGATACTATAGTGTTTTACTTAGTATCACAATTTATGGGTTAATTAATTTAACTGTGTGTTTGATTTTGTGTTTCTTGGAGGCAAGAGCGTCTTGGATGTTGGTATGTAGAACGGTGAATTTAAGAAGATAGTAGATATCTCTTGATTGATATGATAAACTATGGTATGTATGGTATAATGTCTTTTTTTCTGGCGATGTTTATTAAAAAAAATTATGCAGTTTTTGGTTTGTGTAGGTTTTGAATATTCTGGTAAGACGTCTGTGAAATCTTTCTTATGATGTCAACAAACATCTGTGTTTTTTCCTTTGTTTTAGTCTCGGTTTCTGTATCGTCATTTTTCTATGTTACAACTGTTTTTGGGTTTTAGTGATGTATTTGTAGTATGTTATTGATTGTATTTGTTGTTCATTTTTTTTTATATTATGGTGTGGTTGTTGTTTTGAGTGTTTTTTGTATATGTCACTTTTATCTTCTTTGGGATAAGTGCTCATTAAATATTATGTTTTTTTCAAACAACTGTGTACCTTGAATGTTTAATAGAATTCATGATCATAGTAGATAAGTCAAGCAGAGTTTTAAACCTTTAATACACTACGTCATATTAAAAATAACACCCCAGGTATTAACTGTGAAACCTCCACAAGTATAGCAGGTAATCAACGGATTTTTAACACTAGAATCCAGGTTTTGATATCTCTAGCTTTCACAGCATAGAAACACCATATTATAGTTTTCGTTTTATTACAAATGAACAAATACCTCATTGCGAAAAGTGTTTATAGGAGACAGATATTTCGAAATTCCAAAGTTCATCTAAGCTTTGAGAGAATATGCTTGTGATGGACTCTGTTATATTAATTAGCAAAATGATTCCATTACGTTTAAGAAGAAAAAATATGAATTAAACGTTAGCTTTTGAAGCTTGGTTAATTGTTTAAAACTGTTAATACTGCTTTTATTCGTACTGTTTGTTTGTTTTAAGTTAAGCACAAAGCTACACAATGGGCTGTCTGTGCTCTGTCGACAAAGGCATCAAATCCGGTTTCTAATGTTGTTATTCCATTAACATTCCGTTGTGCCACAAATTGGTCTTTTCAATCGTACAGTAAATTTTCACTTGATTTTCAAAGATATAAGAATCTTAAGACTTAGATTTTAGTTTTTATTAGAAATTTCATTCAAAGATTTTGCATCATTCACCACTGAAAGCTGCATATATTGTCATTGTTTATCCTCTGACATAATATTTTTATACCTATTTGATTTATAATATACACTAAGGATTCAAACCTAGTTAAATGGAACTTATTTGATATTGTTATAATGTGTATTTTGTTTTAATTAAATAACCTCACGCCTGAAATAATCAAGCATTTTGCGACTTCATGTTTATTTCCTTGACTTGAAAGTTAATTAATATTGACTTGATAAACAAATCGTTAAGAAATTGATAAAGAAGTTATTTAATAAAGTTTTTATTTCAAAAAATAGAGATTGTAAACCAGTGATGTAACTATAAACACCTTAAATTAAATTAATGATATTTGTGTTCACAATAAAACATCCTACGCATAGAGAAAAATATTATATACATGTACGTATAAATTAGCTTTCATGTTGAAGTAAGTTATTATGATGTTCATGCTATATCTCCGAAGAAATTTGATATCACCAGAGCTGTATTGATTCTTTAATATTTTACATTTGTTCTTGAATTTTTCACTGAAACTTGAACGCAACCCATTTTAAACATTGAAATTTTTTTGTAATTTCAAGTCTGTTCACAAAGATTAAGTTGTATGATGGAAATGAAACATTCTGATAATTTTGAGGTTGCTAATGATGACGCGTCTCTAAGAAATGAAAACGAACAAAGTTTACCATTAACACGACCTGAATTTTAAAACAAGTATAAACTGCTGTTTTTATAAATTATATGCTTGTTTTCCATACTTTTGAATAAGCTAATTTGATTTTGTAGAAATACTGCTGTTATTTTTAACTTAGAACAATTGATTATTTGAGAGTAAAGAACAATCAATGTAGACTATGATTATTTTAAATAATCGTAACCTGTTACATTATCATCGAGTAATATGTTGCAGCTACAAACCCCAACAGAAATTTACCAATTCTCGTATTGCATCATATATTTGTTTTTTTTCCTCCAATATCAGACAACATCGCCACAGGCAGTTGATTAAGAAGAAAACGTGGTTGATTGAGGCACCACTGTGAATGATGGGGTGTTAGACCTTAAACACCTGGTTCTCCTCTGTCGACGGAATAATGTAATTGACATATGCTTCTTCAAAACATTATATCTGGATTTAGAATAAGGAGGAATTAAAATGAGCAAATTAGTGTATTATAACAAGTATTTATTTTCTGAGTAACTTAAGGTACTATGTTTTAAAATAATGTGAAATATTGACTATCATGCCGTTTCTTCTGATGTTATTAATCTTAACATAATCACCTAGGATGAACACTTACAATACACAATAATAGTGGATCATCAAACTGTGTGGTGAAGTTGATTAACTGAT